>NW_027258082.1:127500-152365 GCF_045791955.1 Oncorhynchus clarkii lewisi | reverse complement strand
GTTCCCTGATATTCACACAGCTACACACTGTTCCCTGATATTCACACTGTTCCCTGATATTCACACAGCTACACACTGTTCCCTGATATTCACACTGTTCCCTGATATTCACACTGTTCCCTGATATTCACACTGTTCCCTGATATTCACACTGTTCCCTGATATTCACACTGTTCCCTGATATTCACACTGTTAATAGAATACTGCATTTTCCTTTCTTCCTGGGCCAATCAGATGTGTCTAAACCTACTGCCAAGTTACCAGGTTGACTGAACAACGTTGTCATCAAACCAATAATTAGTGGGCCGGGATCAGTTTAAAAACGGCCCGCGACACAGTTTGTGAAATTATATCAAAATGCGCGAAATCAAGCAGGAAGAGAGAAAAGTTGGGTCAGGTTTGTTTAACCCTCGTGAAGCAGTTTTTCCTCTCTGGCATTGCTGCGTGACAGCGAACTAGCAGAGCCAATCAGACTGGCCTTGAGCTCCTGGATATTCCAGGGAGTGAGTGATGGCTGGAAGGAGACGCAGCTGACAGAGAGAAGAAGGTGAGTGATGGCTGGAAGGGGACGCAGCTGACAGAGAGAAGCAGGTGAGTGATGGCTGGAAGGAGACGCAGCTGACAGAGAGAAGCAGGTGAGTGATGGCTGGAAGGAGACGCAGCTGACAGAGAAGCAGGTGAGTGATGGCTGGAAGGAGACGCAGCTGACAGAGAAGCAGGTGAGTGATGGCTGGAAGGAGACTCAGCTGACAAAGAGAAGCAGGTGAGTGATGGCTGGAAGGAGACGCAGCTGACAGAGAGAAGCAGGTGAGTGATGGCTGGAAGGAGACGCAGCTGACAGAGAAGCAGGTGAGTGATGGCTGGAAGGAAACGCAGCTGACAGACTGCAGCTCCCACACCTGATATGAACATGAAAGTCAAGTTGACATTATTGAACCTGCCCATACAAGAGACTAGTGGCTGTTGCTTAATTTTTTTTTACAGAATAAAAAATAAAAATAATAATTTAAAAAGACAACTGACTTTATAAACATTTCATAACAAGCTCCAGCAGGTTCTTTAGATCGGTAGGGATGAAAAATGTGGTACTATCATATGACGTTTTGGTAGGCTGATATTACCGTGGTACAGGTATACCATGCTACACTACAATGGGTCCTGGTCAAAAGTAGTGCACTACTTTACCAAAGGGCTCCGGTCAAAAGTAGTGCACTAGATAGGGAATAGGGTGCCATTCGGAACACAGCAATAGACTCCATAATAAGAAAAGAAAGAGACCTCCCAAGTAGTTGATGGAGTGGATTCTCCGTGTTCAGCCAGAGACAGGCTTTACTGTTTCTGTATCAGAGGAATAGACAAATCAATTACGTTGCCTGATGGAGAGAGAAATAGAGCAGGGCTGAAAGAGGGAAGAAGAAATGACATTGAGAATTGATTTCTCTCTCTTTTGTGAGCGACAAAGAGCAAGGAGCTTTTGAGAGGAGAACTGATGGTGAATGGAGGAGTTTTAAGGCTCGAGGGGGGGGGGGGGGGGGGGGGTGAAAGCACTGGCATGTAGAACCTGCAGTGAGCGGAGAGAGTGAGCGTCATATATCCACGACATATCTAACAGCTATCCAGCCAGTAGCTACCACCCTCTAGCCTGGAACACAACACGCTACCTAGCTAGTAGCTACCTCCCTCTAGCCTGGAACACAACACGCTACCTAGCTAGTAGCTACCTCCCTCTAGCCTGGAACACAACACGCTACCTAGCTAGTAGCTACCTCCCTCTAGCCTGGAACACAACACGCTACCTAGCTAGTAGCTACCTCCCTCTAGCCTGGAACACAACACGCTACCTAGCTAGTAGCTACCTCCCTCTAGCCTGGAACACAACACGCTACCTAGCTAGTAGCTACCTCCCTCTAGCCTGGAACACAACACGCTACCTAGCTAGTAGCTACCACCCTCTAGCCTGGAACACAACACGCTACCTAGCTAGTAGCTACCACCCTCTAGCCTGGAACACAACACGCTACCTAGCTAGTAGCTACCTCCCTCTAGCCTGGAACACAACACGCTACCTAGCTAGTAGCTACCTCCCTCTAGCCTGGAACCTAGCTACAGCCTGGACACAACACGCTACCTAGCCAGTAGCTATCTCCCTCTAGCCTGGAACACAACAGGCTATCTAGCCAGTAGCTACCTCCCTCTAGCCTGGAACACAACACGCTACCTAGCTAGTAGCTACCTCCCTCTAGCCTGGAACACAACACGCTACCTAGCTAGTAGCTACCTCCCTCTAGCCTGGAACACAACACGCTACCTAGCTACTAGCTACCTCCCTCTAGCCTGGAACACAACACGCTATCTAGCCAGTAGTTACCACCTTCTAGCCTGGAACACAACACGCTACCTAGCTAGTAGCTACCACCTTCTAGCCTGGAACACAACACGCTACCTAGCTAGTAGCTACCTCCCTCTAGCCTGGAACACAACACGCTACCTAGCTAGTAGCTACCTCCCTCTAGCCTGGAACACAACACGCTACCTAGCTAGTAGCTACCTCCCTCTAGCCTGGAACACAACACGCTACCTAGCTAGTAGCTACCTCCCTCTAGCCTGGAACACACTACCTAGCTAGTAGCTACCTCCCTCTAGCCTGGAACACAACACGCTACCTAGCTAGTAGCTACCTCCCTCTAGCCTGGAACACAACACGCTACCTAGCTAGTAGCTACCTCCCTCTAAAGAGAGAGGAGTGACATTTGAAAGTGACAAAGCAGGCAGCACAGGTTGTACGAGTCAAACTAGTTATACACAACAAAATACACAAACCCTCCGGGTCACAATTTACTGGGCCTGGCAATCACCGCAGGTTCTGTCCAACCAACATGAAACTGAGCTACAATAGTTCAGTTACAGAAGAGTGACAGATGAAAATAATCTGGGTTAATGTCACTTCTGTTTTCAGAGCCTTCTCGCTTACACACACACGAGATTGGTTTTGAAAGTTGCCCGTTTTGCTAGTTGTCTTTGGGGAACCAGTAGAACCAGCTAGACAAGCTCGTAAAGACAAAGGACAGGTGTGTCGTGATGCTAGACTAGTTTGCATGAGGCCTAGGATGATGTGGGAACCTGTCTTTCTAGAGGAAAGGTGAAATACCTGCTGGTGTCACAGCAGGTACATTGAACATGTTATCTGTCTTGACCTTGTGTTACACACTAGGGATGTGGCAAATTAACCATTTTGCCTAACGCTTAAAAACAGACATTCTTTTCTCAGTTTTCCTCACACAAAAAAATCATTCAATTCTACGTCAATTTACAATGCAGAATAATGGCCCTATTACATATGTATGACCACTGGGGACAAACTCATTACATTATACGTCAATTTACAATGCAGAATAATGGCTTCAGAAGCCTCATTCCTTTACAGACCAGTAAAATGCCCGTAAATATCTCCAGAGAAGGTTAGAGTGGTTAGTGTGTTCCTTTACAGACCAGTAAAATGGCCGTTCATATCTCCAGAGAAGGTTAGTGGTTAGTGTGTTCCTTTACAGACCAGTAAAATGGCCGTTCATATCTCCAGAGAAGGTTAGAGTGGTTAGTGTGTTCCTTTACAGACCAGTAAAATGCCCGTTCATATCTCCAGAGAAGGTTAGAGTGGTTAGTGTGTTCCTTTACAGACCAGTAAAATGGCCATTCATATCTCCAGAGAAGGTTAGAGTGGTTAGTGTGTTCTTTTACAGACCAGTAAAATGGCCGTTCATATCTCCAGAGAAGGTTAGAGTGGTTAGTGTGTTCCTTTACAGACCAGTAAAATGTCCGTTCATATCTCCAGAGAAGGTTAGAGTGGTTAGTGTGTTCCTTTACAGACCAGTAAAATGGCCGTTCATATCTCCAGAGAAGGTTAGAGTGGTTAGTGTGTTCCTTTACAGACCAGTAAAATGCCCGTTCATATCTCCAGAGAAGGTTAGAGTGGTTAGTGTGTTCCTTTACAGACCAGTAAAATGCCCGTTCATATCTCCAGAGAAGGTTAGAGTGGTTAGAGCGTTGGGCCAGTAACCGAAAGGTTGCTGGATCGAATCCCCGACATGACAAGGTAAAAATCTGTCGTCATGCCCCTGAACAAGGCAGTTAACTCACTGTTCCCCGATAGGCCGTCATTGTAAATAAGAATTTGTTTTTAACTGACTTGCCTAGTTAAATAAATGGTGAATAAAAAATAAAATGTAAACATCAGTAGCATAGCATAACAGACAGGCATGCCACAGCCGAGACGCTTTCTAGGGGCCACATCCCATTATATCTGAAAGGGTCATGAATAAAGGCTACTGGCCGCCTGCTGTCATTTCATATGGGGCAAAAACGAGAAGTAGGCTACCCTGTGCTCGCAAGACTGGCCCGACGATACCTTGGTTTCCAGGCGACGTTGGGGTCATCCACGAATAGGCTCCGATGCATTCTACGCGCACAGGCTCCGTCCGATGCATTCTACGCGCACAGGCTCCGTCCGATGCATTCTACGCGCACAGGCTCCGTCCGATGCATTCTACGCGCACAGGCTCCGATGCATTCTACGCGCACAGGCTCCGATGCATTCTACGCGCACAGGCTAGGATGCATTCTACACGAATAGGCTAGGATGCATTCTACACGAATAGGCTAGGATGCATTCTACACGAATAGGCTAGGATGCATTCTACACGAATAGGCTAGGATGCATTCTACACGAATAGGCTAGGATGCATTCTACACGAATAGGCTAGGATGCATTCTACACGAATAGGCTAGGATGCATTCTACGCGCACAGGCTCCGTCCGATGCATTCTACGCGCACAGGCTCCGCCCGATGCATTCTACGCGCACAGGCTCCGCCCGATGCATTCTACGCGCACAGGCTCCGCCCGATGCATTCTACGCGCACAGGCTCCGCCCGATGCATTCTACGCGCACAGGCTCCGTCCGATGCATTCTACGCGCACAGGCTCCGTCCGATGCATTCTACGCGCACAGGCTCCGTCCGATGCATTCTACGCGCACAGGCTCCGTCCGATGCATTCTACGCGCACAGGCTCCGATGCATTCTACGCGCACAGGCTCCGATGCATTCTACGCGCACAGGCTCCGATGCATTCTACGCGCACAGGCTCCGATGCATTCTACGCGCACAGGCTAGGATGCATTCTACACGAATAGGCTAGGATGCATTCTACACGAATAGGCTAGGATGCATTCTACACGAATAGGCTAGGATGCATTCTACACGAATAGGCTAGGATGCATTCTACACGAATAGGCTAGGATGCATTCTACACGAATAGGCTAGGATGCATTCTACACGAATAGGCTAGGATGCATTCTACACGAATAGGCTAGGATGCATTCTACACGAATAGGCTAGGATGCATTCTACACGAATAGGCTAGGATGCATTCTACACGAATAGGCTAGGATGCATTCTACACGAATAGGCTAGGATGCATTCTACACGAATAGGCTAGGATGCATTCTACACGAATAGGCTAGGATGCATTCTACACGAATAGGCTAGGATGCATTCTACACGAATAGGCTAGGATGCATTCTACACGAATAGGCTAGGATGCATTCTACACGAATAGGCTAGGATGCATTCTACACGAATAGGCTAGGATATTCTACATGAATAGGCTAGGATATTCTACATGAAGAGGCTAGGATATTCTACATGCAACAGACCAAAGACTGAACACATTTTCATCATTAGCCAAGAGACAGATCAAGCAGGAGAGCAGCAGGGAGAGAGAGAGAGTGTAATGCTTCCTGTTCATTTGTATTGTTTATTTCACATTTGTTTATTAGGTACTTCACTTGCTTTGGCAATGTTAACATTTTATTCCATGCCAATAAAGCCCTTAAATTGAATTGAGAACAGGCAGGCCAGCAGGAGGGAGAGAGAGCGAGACAGACAGAGCAGGCCAGCAGGAGGGAGAGAGAGAGAGACAGACAGAGCAGGCAGGCCAGCAGGAGAGAAAGAGAGAAAGAGAGAAAGAGAGAAGCGTGCTCATATGTTTTGGTCATCTGCATCTCATAATGTCTTGTCTTGCATGCTTTACAAATTCACCAAGGTAGCCTAAAGTTCACCTTCACCCTGTATTTTCATCAAGGCCTTAGTTTGTCAACGTGACCACCAGCCCAGGGCGTATCTAGCCTTCTCTGTTCCTGCCTCTAACTGGGTATATAATACAAACCAACACAGTGATCCATTCAGCACCGAGACTCACAACAAGAAACTAGCCCAACCAAAACACAGCAGAGAAAGAATGAGGCTAGTCTTAACAAAACACTGGTAATGGAGCCGTCTCTGGGTGTGTTCCACATCTCACCAACTCTGATTGGTGCACGTGTGTGTCTTTTGTGTCAAGTTCCACAACACTGAGTGCTTTGTCTCTGGCTTTCAATCATAAGAACTGTCAGGAGTGGAATCAGCCGCGCTGGATCACATGGGTACCGAGAGAGAGAGAGAGAGAGAGAGGGGGGTCACAAGCGGAGAGAACAAGCTGTGACATTAACTTGTCCTTCACACCACAAGCCAGAGCAGAACTGGCAGTTTGTCAAATGCTCCATTGGTTTGGACCTGAGACATTGGATAGGCGCTGCTTGCTCAACACTGCCTGTTTAACCAAGCTCCAACACAGAGTCTACCTGTCTATACCCTACATAGAGAGAGATCTGGTCAAAACTAGAGCACTGGGAGAATGGGGTGTCATTTGGGAGAGTCTAAGTCATTTCTTCTGTCACTATCAGGTATGGGCTGACTAGCTAATGGTAGTTGTAGAGCGATTCAGTTCCCTGTCCATGTGTCAGGTCTTCTATGTGCATTAAATAGGGAATAGGGGTGCCACATGGACAGACCACACCATCTCTGGAGTCTACTGCTGTCTGTTTGCTATAGCTTCTGCTGGCCATGTCTGACTGGCCCATTTAACCAGAAAGCTTACAAAACACACACACCTGACACAGCTCACACAGACCCTTAGGCTAACTAGCCCTCAAAAAGTCATTCTGAACTAGAAGTTCTGGTTGTCGATCAAAAACAACAAGTCACCCCATTGATCTCCTTCCCTACAAGTCACCCAGCCTCGAAGAAAACAGCCTTTACGTCCTTACTAACTACATATCTCGTTAGCTTCATAAACATCGGAGTTAGAACAGGACCAAACATCAAATCAGGATAAATAAAAAGGTTTTAGTTGAGTGATTATGATTGAACACCATGGTGGTGGTAGCCGTGACAAAAGCAGGTTTAGGAACCTAGATGATGACTCATATCCGTCTCCAGCTTACTAACCACCAAGCAGAGGAGCTACGCATTACCCTGACCGGGGGACTTGGTGATGGAGAAATATTGCCATGCATATTAAAAAAAAAACAGCTCCGTTTTGTCTGTTTATTATCTCCTCTACATCAATAAGACGTCACTAAGCAGCTGTGTGTTCCTCGGTCTTCTCTCCTCTCAGCAAAGACAAGCTTTTATCAGTTCCAACACAGGCTACAGCCCACGCCGGAGATGATTTACTGGAGCTAACGTTCGGCAGGATGACGGATGCTGGTGTTAGTCAGGCTACAGCTTTACACTGAACACCCTGCACACTGACTACAGTCTTATTCCAAGTCTCTTGTGAATACAATGAGATGGAGCTAGTTACTGTGTGGACTAATTAAAGTTACCCCAATCAACAATGAAATATTATAGCTTGTTTAGATAGTGGACTACAGTGTAGTACTGACAGCTCATCAGCAGAGCTTGCATCTGTTTAAAAATATGTAAATAATGATTAGAGATCCTCTGAGGTTCCAAGCTAATAAGGTTAAGTATATGCCTAGCCGGTTGACATGGCAACGACTGACTTGTCAACCACAAAACTAACCCCGCCCCCTGTCAAACAAATAGCGAGCTCTGTACCATAATCCAAAAACAGCCTGAGGGTGGTTACCAGGACAGTACCTGACCATACACAGACCCGACTCTTCCTGTTAATGCTATTCTGACATGTAAAGTCACAAGCCTAAACCAGTGGATTTAAAGTCGAGGTCCCTCCCCCCCCAAAAAAAAAAACATATAGGGTGAATTCTACTGTAAATCTCGTTTTAACTTTATAATTTCACTTCATAAATGTTTAATATTTTTTTATTAAAACTTAATAATGTTCTGTAAACAAGTTCATGACAAAAAATCCAATACATGTCATTTAAAACTGTGTTTAGTAAGCACAACTTTTATTTTGAAACCATCAGACCAGGGGTTCTTTCTTTTATGCCTTCTGCATCTCAGTACAAGAGGCCTTACTGCAGTCCCTAGTTTGAATCACATCCGGCCGTGATTGAGAGTCCCATAGGGATGCGCACAATTGGCCCAGCGTCGTCCGGGTTTGGCCAGGGTAGGCCGTCATTGTAAATAACAATTTGTTCTTAACTCACTTGTCTAATTAAATAAAGGTTCAATTTAACATTTACATTTTTAAAATGCCTTAGCAATCTGTTTTTCACACCTAACCTGCAACCCGATTGGCTGAACGCAAAATTCTGGGAGAGCGCGATGGATGCCGTTTGAATGCGATAGCCACCCACAGACCTCCAGTGGGTTTCATTGTAAATAAGAATTGGTTCCTAACTGACTTACCTAGTTAAATAAAGGTCAAATAAAAACACGTTAAAAACCCAGAGCTGCCTTATTGCTATTATAAACTGGTTACCAACGTAATTAGGAGTAAATATAAATGTTTTGTCATACCCGTGGTATATGGTCTGATATACCACAGCTGTCAGTCAGCCTTATCTAATTTTATCCCCACCTTATCAATGCTATTGAAGCAAACAAAGGAGTGCTATGCGAGACCGTTAAAAACACATTCACTTGAGGATAGTGAGCAACCTAGTCATATGTTAAATTGCTGCCTGTTAAGAAACTAAGCTATAATTTAAGATTGGCTAAGACGCTAAAATAAAGCAATAAGGTTAGCTACTAGAAAGTAGCATAAACATTTGACTACGGGCTTAGCCTGATCCAGCCAGCTCGCTAGTACACCACTGGTGTAGCGCTGCGAGACAAAGAAACAATCCCAAACTACAAATCTCTGGCATTTTAAAATCATCATATCAACATTTAAATCCATCTTTACACAATAATTGAAAGACAAAACAATACACGAGGTTTCTAATTTACAACAATGTTATCGACCACAGCGCCAACAAAATATGAGATATGATGTACAGATAGTGTTGAACTACCCTTCACTACACTGACATTTCTGAACGAAGCGTCGCCTTTGAAGGAACCAGGGCAACACTTTGTTGACAGATGTGGTTCCACTAGCGTTACCTATCTAGCGTTAACTACGTTACAGTAGTTAGCTACATACCTTATTGAAAAACAACCACACGTTGTCTTTTTCCAACAACTGGCTCAATCTAGCCCAGGCAAGAGCTGAATGGCTAGTAGCTACCACTAGCAGCTCACCGACGGGGGATGTGGTGCCAGCTCAAGCTAGCTGTGCAGTGCGTCACTGGATGCAGAGGAAACCTGGGTAGCTAGGCTACTGTTATTCCAAAAAGACGTTACTGTAAATCTAGCTAAACAACTGAAATACCCGATCAAATGTCATGACAACCACTAAATGTACCTTGTCGAGAAGCACGGAGACGCTGTCCTTTTGTCCCTAGGTTGTTCCCAAAAAGAAAGAGTAGCCACGACTCGGACAATTTGTTCCACGGTTCTCTACGGGATTCTGAACCTCTGAAGGCAGACTTGACTTTACTCGCCGATGTCGTAGCGTTCTGTGTGACGCCCTCGCGTGAGCCCACCGAAACCAATCAGAAGGCTCTAACAGGAACAGGTGGCCAACAGTTGAGGAGCCGGAAGTGTATGCTAACAGGTTTGACGGGACCTGTAGTTCTAGGATTTTGTGTAACAGCCTGACACAATACAATTGTATCAACAACCGCAAAACATGATCCCAGGAAAATACTTCGACATTACATAGGACTTATGACATGTATTTCTATTGTATTTCAACATTCACAGTACCTGACGTCACAGTCCTTTGTATTCGCTTACTTATATTTGATTTATTTAACCTTTATTTAACTAGGCAAGTCAGTTAAGTACAAATTCGTACTAACAATGACAGCCTTACCCGGCCAAACCCTAAGCCGGACGATGCTGGGCCAATTGTGTTGTTAACAACAAAACTGATGCCTGCGCAACTATGGGTCAAAACAGACGGGTTGGCTTAGATTGTTGACAACATGCATGCTATATTTAGTGTCCAATGTTTATTGAAAACAAACAAATTTGCACAAAGAGCACTGGGGAAATTGTGTGTCCGCCCTATGGGACTCCGAATCACAGCCGGTGGTGATACAGCCTGGAATCAAACCAGAGTCTGTAGTGACACCTCTAGCACTGAGATGCAGTGCCTTAGACCACTGCCCCACTCAGGAGCCCAAATACAATTGACAACCATTCAATAATTCAGTAGGCTACCACTCAAGATTCAGTCATAAACAGTGAGTTGTAAAGGTTAGGTTCTAATTGTGGGAATAGAGTGGTGATTTTCCCCCAGTATGTACATTAGTCTTTTACTCACACACACACACACACACAGCTAACCCTCTAGTCATTACCTGAACACACACACACACACACACACACACACACAAGCACGCCATTGAGTCCAGAGGGCATTTATAGCTTTGTGTGGTTGGGCGTAAGATCTATGATGCAGTAGGACTGGTCGGCCACAGTAGCCTACAGTATGGTTACAAAACTCAGGCAGAGCATGCAGCTACACCGTAGACAGTGTATTTAAGCATTTGCTTCATTTAGCATGGTAATGATCCGGAATGAAGTGCTGTCAATGTGTGCTGTGTTGTATAGGTCCAAAGGCTGATCCAAAGGAACATGGAGTTCTGACTGACAATCCGCCAGCTGGAAAAACAGTGCACAGCTAACCCTCCAGTCATTACCTGAACACACACACACACACACACACACACACACACACACACACACACACACACACACACACACACACACACACACACACACACACACACACACACACACACAGCTAACCCACCACTCAAAAACTGAACACACACACAGCAAACCCTCTAGCATTACCTGTTCAGCCAGTCTGGGAAGCAGGCAGCCAGGAGTCAGGGTTAATGGAGGGTATCCGAGCCAGTCTGGGGTTGTGATTGGTTGTTTCAGCAACACCTTATTTGGCCCCTACAGGTGATCCATAGTTAACAGTTAGGTTTACAGCTTGGATGGCTGAATGTAGTGAATAAATAAACAGATGCTGCTTATCAATCAAGTTGAACGGACTACTTCTTATCAGACCTCAGGATAAGACCCAGGTACAGACAGTTCAAAGTAACAAAACTTTATTACAAAAACAGGGGGCAGACAAACGACAAGTCAAGGGCAGGCAGAGGTCAGGAATCCAGGGCAGTGTCACAAGGTACAGAACAGCAGGCAGGCTCAGGACAGGCAGAGGTCAGGAATCCAGGGCAGTGTCACAAGGTACAGAACAGCAGGCAGGCTCAGGACAGGCAGAGGTCAGGAATCCAGGGCAGTGTCACAAGGTACAGAACAGCAGGCAGGCTCAGGGCAGGCAGAGGTCAGGAATCCAGGGCAGTGTGACAAGGTACAGAACAGCAGGCAGGCTCAGGACAGGCAGAGGTCAGGAATCCAGGGCAGTGTCACAAGGTACAGAATGGCAGGCAGGCTCAGGGCAGGCAGAGGTCAGGAATCCAAGATACAGAACGGCAGGCAGGCAGAGGTCAGGAATCTAGGGCAGTGTCACAAGGTACAGAACGGCAGGCAGGGTCACGCTCAGGGCAGGCAGAGGTCAGGAATCCATGGTACAGAACGGCAGGCAGGGTCAGGCTCAGGGCAGGCAGAGGTCAGGAATCCAAGGTACAGAACGGCAGGCAGGCTCAGGGCAGGCAGAGGTCAGGAATCCAAGGTACAGAACGGCAGGCAGGCTCATGGCAGGCAGAGGTCAGGAATCCAGGGCAGTGTCACAAGGTACAGAACGGCAGGCTCAGGGCAGGCAGAGGTCAGGAATCCAAGGTACAGAACGGCAGGCAGGGTCAGGCTCAGGGCAGGCAGAGGTCAGGAATCCAAGGTACAGAACGGCAGGCAGGGTCAGGCTCAGGGCAGGCAGAGGTCAGGAATCCAAGGTACAGAACGGCAGGCAGGGTCAGGCTCAGGGCAGGCAGAATGGTCAAAACCGGGAAAACTAGAAAACAGGGACTACAGAGAAAACCAGAAGCAGGGGGAAAAGGCTGGTAGGCTTGACGAGACGAGACAAACTGGCAACAGACAAACAGAAAACACAGGTATAAATACACATGGGATGATGGGGAAGATGGGAGACACCTGGAGAGGGGTGGAGACAAGCACAAGACAGGTGAAAAGGATCAGGGTGTGACAATTTCCTCTAAATCCCCCAAAATTGATGTTGATTGTATCAGACAGTGAAATGTGTCCGTTGACAGATCTGCTGTGGATGTGTGTATAGGATTGGAAACATAGATACCACGATGCTGACATAGCACACAAACAAAGGAATCCAACTCATTTGGACCTGGAGGAGGAGAGAAAGCACACAGTCATGGAGGGTGGGATTTAGGAGGACTTGATTGGAATGAAACTCAAGCATTCACAAGCATGGGGGGCAGGGATGAGAGGGAGAGAGGGGGGCAGGGATGAGCGAGAGAGGACAGAGACAGAGAGACAGAGATGGAGAGAGAGAGACAGAGAGAAAGAGAAAGGGAGAGAGCGAGACAGAGGGAGAGAAAGATAGAGAGGGGGGACAGGGATAAGAGGGAGGGAGGGGGGATGAGACAGAGAGAGGGGGGATGAGAGAGAGAGAGGGGGGATGAGAGAGAGAGAGGGGGATGAGAGAGAGGGGGGATGAGAGAGAGAGGGGGGTGAGAGGGAGAGAGGGGGGGGCAGGGATGAGCGAGAGAGGACAGAGACAGAAAGACAGAGACAGAGATGGAGAGAGAGAGACAGAGAGAAAGATAAAGGGAGAGACAAATGGAGAGAAAGATAGAGAGGGGGGGACAGGGATGAGAGAGAGAGAGTTAATTTCTAATAGTGTTTTGTTGATGTTGTTACATTTGTTGATTCTCACTTTTGTTAATTGTTCATTTCACTTGCTTTGGCAATGTAAACATATATTTCCCATGCCAATAACGCCCCTTTGAGTTGAATTGAGAGAGAGATGGCAGGGATGAGAGAGAGAGATGGCAGGGATGAGAGAGAGAGATGGCAGGGATGAGAGAGAGATGGCAGGGATGAGAGAGAGAGATGGCAGGGATGAGAGAGAGAGATGGCAGGGATGAGAGAGAGAGATGGCAGGGATGAGAGAGAGAGATGGCAGGGATGAGAGAGAGAGATGGCAGGGATGAGAGAGGACGAGATATAGAGAGTCACGGCCCTAAATATAGGTTTAATACCTACTGCTTAAGCTCCCTGTATGTTGTTGTGAACACACCTCAATCTCTGATCACAATGCAATGGAACAATGACAGTAATTATCCCATACATTCCATCAGGGTTGGCCTTTGCTTTCTCTCACAGCCCTCCGTTGTCAATAGAAGATTCTGCTCTCTCCCATCAGAGAATTTCTAAAGCCGCATAAAAATAATTCCTAGAACAGATTTCTATATCTACAGTTGAACTAAATCTAAAATGGGCAGAGCATAGATGTCCATTTGTAACGGTTTTCCTCCTCTTCGTCTGAGGAGGAGTAAGGATCGGACCAAAGCGCAGCGTGGTAAGTGTTCATGATGATTTTAATAAAGAAAGCACTGAACACTGAAACAAAACAATAAACGATGACGTGAATTAACAAAACTGAAACAGAACCGTGTGAAACAAACACTCACACAGAAACAAACACCCACAAACCAAAACTGAAACAGAACCGTGTGAAACAAACACTCACACAGAAACAAACACCCACAAAACAAAACTGAAACAGTACCGTGTGGCCCAAACACTCACACAGAAACAAACACCCACAAACCAAAACTGAAACAGTACCGTGTGACCCAAACACTCACACGGAAACAAACACCCACAAACCAAAACTGAAACAGTACCGTGTGGCCCAAACACTCACGGAAACAAACACCCACAAACCAAAACTGAAACAGTACCGTGTGGCCCAAACACTCACACGGAAACAAACACCCACAAACCAAACCCAAACAGTACCGTGTGGCCCAAACACTCACACGGAAACAAACACCCACAAACCAAAACTGAAACAGTACCGTGTGGCCCAAACACTCACACGGAAACAAACACCCACCAACCAAACCCAAACAGTACCGTGTGGCCCAAACACTCACACGGAAACAAACACCCACAAACCAAAAGTGAAACCCAGGCTACCTAAGTATGATTCTCAATCAGAGACAACCAATGACACCTGCCTCTGATTGAGAACCATACTAGGCTGAACACAAAAACCAACATAGAAAAACAAACATAGACTGCCCACCCAACTCACGCCCTGACCATACTAAAACAAATCATAAAATAACAGAACTATGGTCAGAACGTGACACCATTCTAGTCATTTTATTTCTATGAGGGCTAGTGTGGCGGAAGGGGGTGTGGCTATAACAGTGTAGTGTGTAGGATGGCATATTTGCTGTCAGGGGGTGTGGCTATAACAGTTCATGTAGGTGGAAACTTTCCGTGGGAATTAACGGGAATATATGGGAATTATTATTAATACCATTTAAATGTAGATGTTTTTTTGCATTGGATATATTTACCATATCATATGGAGACAGAAACCTTTTACCTTATCATAAGTAGACATAAATCAAATTATTAAATCCTTACAATAGAAATGTAAAAAACTATTTAGTTACGAATTGAACTTTAATTAAATGAGTTGACTCTTCACATGGGATGATTTCACTGAACAACAAAATAAAGGGAATACTGAATGATCCCCAATGATCCATCGCATCTCCCAAAAATGTTTTCAACATACATCTGTAAAATTATAGTCTAGAAACTAAAGCTTTAGTTGTCTTCCTCTCAGGCTTCCATGTCTTCTCCCTGGACCTCCTCAATGTCCACCTCTTGAACATCAGACTCTGAGGCCTCATCTTCACTGTCACTTTCCAACCTTGTTGAGGATGGCTCGTTGTCAGGCTCAAAAAGGCTCAAATTTGCCCGGATGGCCACCAATTTTTCGACCCTTGTATTGGTCAGCCTGTTGCGTGCTTTGGTGTGTGTGTTTCCAAACAAGGACCAGATGCGCTCTGAGGCGGCTGATGTTGGTGGGATTTGGAGGATGATAGAGGCAACAGGGGAAAGAGCCTCAGATCCACAAAGTCCCTTCCACCAGGTGGCTGATGAGATATGTTGTCACGACTACCATCTGGCATCTCCATCCCAAGGCCCTTGCTTGGAAGTGTACTCCGTAAGACTGCCAAGAACCTTGCCCTCATCCAGGCCAAGGTGGCGAGACACGGTAGTGATGACACCATGGGCCTTGTTGATCTCTGCACCAGACAGGATGCTCTTACCAGCATACTTGGGGTCCAACATGTACGCTGCAGGGTGTTTGAGCTTCAGGCAGAAGTCTTCACGCTTTTTGATGTATTTCAGAACTGCAGTTTCCTCTGATTGGAGCAACAGTGAAGTGGGCAGGGCAATACGGATTTATTCTCTTACATCTGCATGCAGAGTCTGAACATCAGACAGGGTGGCATTGTCTCCCTCAATCCGTCCAATAGCGACTGCTATAGGTTTCAGGAGTTTAACTGCTTACCACTCTCTCCCAAAATACATCATCCAGGAGGATTCTCTTGATGGGTCTGTCCATATCGGGGTGGGTCTTGATGGGTCTGTCCATGTGATATTGCCAATTCTTGGAGAGACTTCTTCCTCTGCCGAACATGATGACAAACATGATGACAAACATGATGACAACACCACCCCAACGGGTGTTGCTGGGCAGCTTCAATGTGGTTCTCTTATTCTTCTCACTTTGCTTGGTGAGGTAGATTGCTGCTATAACTTGATGACCCTTCACATACCTAACCATTTCCTTGGCTCTCTTGTAGTGTATTGTTTTCAGTGCCATGATATCCTTGAGGAGCAGATTCAATGCATGAGCAGCACAGCCAATGGGTGTAGGACTCCTCCACTTTAGACCAAGCAGCCTTCATGTTTGCAGCATTGTCTGTCACCAGTGCAAATACCTTCTGTGGTCCAAGGTCATTGATGACTGCCTTCAGCTCATCTGCAATATAGAGTATTTTGTCCCTTGTGTCTGTGTTCTTGTAGAATACTGGTTGAGGGGTGGAAATGATGTAGTTAATTATTCCTTGCACACGAACATTCGACCACCAATCAGAGATGATTGCAATACAGTCTGCTTTCTCTATGATTTGCTTGACCTTCATTTGAACTCGGTTGAACTCTGCATCCAGCAAATGAGTAGATAAAGCATGTCTGGTTGGAGGGGTGTATGCTGGGTGAAAAACATTCAGAAATCTCTTCCAATACACATCGTCTGTGAGCATCAGAGGTGAACCAGTTGCAAAACACACCTTGAGCCAGACATTTGTCATGACGTGGCCCGCCTACACCCAGGCTTCTCTTATCTCAGGTTGTAAATTCCTGGAGGAGACTCTCTCCACCAGTATATGCAGAAAGAGACCCATAGAGAGAACAAATTAATTTCTTCCACATCACAGAACTTGAGAACTGAACAATATCCTTGTTTGGGAGAATGTGTAAACGGTTGGTGGAGAATCCAGCTACAACCGGTCAGTTTGGTACAATATTGTGACCTCATGAAAGACAATACAACCACATTCCCATAACTCTGTTTATACAGGATCCTCTGTTAAGAGACTTGCATCTAATTATTGTATAAAATGAATGAGTAAGGATGAAACTATTTGTGAAATGATGTAAGGTGATGTTAACCCTGTTAATGAAAGAGAATTGTATTCCCTTTAAAGTCTAATTAAGTCATTGGCCCGCCCCCAGGAGCACAGACAGGATCTGGCTCAGGGGACAGCCCTTTTCTACTGTTCCGAATATAACCCCCACCTAATTATTTCCTATCAGACCAGCTTACCTCGATTACCACGAGAGGGCTAAGGTTTGAGTAGAGACCAATTATTCTTAGCCTCATGTTAGTCTCATTCCAAATGTCGTAAATTGTTGGTTATCTGCACAAACACAGTCTTCACTAAGAATCATCCATACATCAATTGTCTCAATCATTTATTTATTAACTAACTAACTAAATAATCACAGAAATGCACATACAAACAAACAAGGTAGATATGGTTACAAGGAAATGATAGGGGATGTGCCCTAGTGGGCTAAACCGGTATCGCGGCTTGGTAGATAAAGGGACTGAGAAGGGCTCGAAAGATAAGACACTACAGAGTTGATAATTATAACAGTTGAAATGCTAATCCTTTGCACATGAACGCTCACTCATTCGGGAATAATTGCCATCAATATATATATTTACGCTCAGTGTGTCGTCGGGATCTCTGTTGGAATTTCATCCTGTTGGAGAGTTTGTCCGTCCTCTCTCTCTCTGCCGTGGTTAGAATGGATAGTTCAGAGTCACATTTAGAAATGTTGTTATAGAATAGGTGTTTCGGAGGTTGTCGGTCCTCGCATTCACGGGTACATAATTTCAGGCTGCAGACTAGTAATTAGTATCGAAGAGTAGCTCTTATTCTGTCTATCGATAAGGTTTCTGATTCATCATTTTCACCTCGAAGTAGAGGGACTTTGTCAGAGGTGGCTTGTTGTGAGCACTGAGGGAACTTTATGCACTTGGCCAGATGATTCTGCATTTTTGTTGCATTCTTCACATATGCTTTGGCACAGTATTTGTAAATGCACACAGCTTTTTCTTCTACATTAGCTGCAGTGAAATGTCTCCACACATCAGATAATGCCCGTTATAGAAAAAAATGAGTAAAAGAAACCCAAATACAATTCCATGTACAGATAAATTGTTAAGCAGTTAGATTAAACAACTCGTTTGTAAGATAAATGTTTTAAAATGAAACATGTATGGAAACAGGTGAATTAACACTCCTCAGTTAGCAGGCTCGAGCAAGCTAAAACCCACACGGTAGCAAAAACTAACAATCAGAAATTGTTATCAAGTTAGAAATTATTTAAACACACTTTGCTGTAGGCTAATCTTTACTAGTTAACAAAAAATCATGCACAGTGGGGAGAACAAGTATTTGATACACTGCCGATTTTGCAGGTTTTCCTACCTACAAAGCATGTAGAGGTCTGTAATTTTTATCATAGGTACACTTCAACTGTGAAAAAAATCCAGAAAATCACATTGTATGATTTTCAATTAGCATTTCTTTTTAAACTTTTTTTTTTTCCCCCCTTTGTTCAGGGACACATTATTCCATTTCTGTTAGTCACATGTCTGTGGAACTTGTTCAGTTTATGTCTCAGTTGTTGAATCTTTGGTTCATATAAAATATTTACACTTTAAGTTTGCTGAACATGAACACAGTTGACAGTGAGAGGACGTTTCTTTTTTGCTGAGTTTAGAAGTGTTACCTGTTTAATAATTGTTTGATATTTCGTGAATACTTGCATTTCCTGTGTGTATTATCATTATCAAGTATCATTATCAAGTATCATTATCAAGTATTATCAAGTATCATTATCAAGTATCATTATCAAGTATAATTATCAAGTATCATTATCAAGTATCATATTGCTGTATAGATTTCATGCTCACTAAAAAATATCATTTTTAGTTTGAGCAATGCAAAAACTAACATCAGATCTTTGGGGAATCTTAAATGGACTCTTGCACAGTCTGGCCTTTTGGGACAGGGCTTAGAATACCTGTCCTGACTCGTGACCCCGCAAAGCAGCACAAGCCTCATAGTCCTGTTGACTTCAGAATCTGGTCTACCATGCACTCTGGTGTGGAACATACAGATGCCCCATCAAATTGTCTGTAAAGACTACGCTTCCCAACTTTCTCTTGTGTAACATGAGATCCTTAAGACACAAGGTAGAGGAGCTTTTACCACTGTGACTAACGAGACTGCCATTGTTGCTGTGGCCGAGTCCTGGTTAAACGAAGATATCCCAGTCTTCAAGGCTGTAGTCTGCATCGAAAGGACACAGTAACCTCATGTGGTGGGGGTGTGGCCATGCATAATGCACAGCATCCTTCACAAGCGTTTGCTGGACTTTGAGGATGACAGCGTTGAGCGTTTGTGATCTTGGCTGAGACCATGTCTCCTACCACGTGGCATTAACTGCATTGTGTCTGCTGTCCTCTATAATCCCATCAAATCTTCTAAGGAGGCCCGATCTGACTCCCAGGTCCTGGAATATCTCAAGAAGTGCCTTAGTACTATTCGACACAGGGTCAAAACAGATGGCAACACTTAACCAGCATGTATACCACAGGATTCTGCACCGATACGCTGTTCCATCTGGTTTGCACTTAGTGGGACTATCATTTGTTTTTCAACAGGACAATGACCCAACACACCTCCAGCTGGTGTAGAGTGGACCAAGAATTAGAGTGATGGAGTGCTGCATCAGATGACCCGGTCTCCACAATTAACTGACCTCAACCCAATTGAGATGATTTGGGATGAGTCGGACCGCAGAGTGAAGGAAAAGCAGCTAACAAGTGCTCAGCATATGTGCGAACTCCTTCAAGACTATTGGAAAAGCATTCCAGGTAAAGCTGGTTGAGAGAATGCCAAGAGTGTGCAAAGCTGTCAAGGAAAAGGGTGGCTACTTTGTAGAATATAAAATCCAAAATATATTTTGATTTGTTTAAGACTTTTTTGGTTGCTACATGATTCCATATGTGTTATTTCATAGTTTTGATGTCTTCACTATTATTATACAATGTAGAAAATAGTACAAATAAAGAAAAACCCTTGAATGAGGAGGTGTGTCCAAACTTTTGACTGGTCCTGTATGTAAATGAGATATTTCTCTATTTAATTGTCAATAAATAAGCAAACATTTCTAAAAACGTTATCATTGCGGCGTATTGTGTGTAGATGTGAGAAAAAACATCTGTTTAATCCATGTTGAATTCAGGCTGTAACACAACAACATGTGAGCTGTGAATGTTATCTGAAGGCACTGTACATGTACATGTTTACTTCAGAGTGGTCCTCATCAGGTAAACAGCATCTTATTTCATGTTGTTATGCAATGATGTTTTACATAATACACTTGAACTAGCTAGTGTGGTGTCAGGGGGTGTGTCTATAACAGTGGAGTATGTATGGCCATATACAGGGGTACAGTAGCTAGTGTGGTGTCGGGGTGAGGCTATAACAGTGAACTATGTAAGGCCCTATACGGGGGTACAGAGGCTAGTGTGATGGCAGGGAGTGTGTCTATAACAGTGTAGTATGTATGGCCATATACAGGGGTACAGTAGCTGGTGTGGTGTCAGGGAGTGAGGCTATAACAGTGTAGTTTGTAAGGCCCTATACAGGTGTACAGTAGCTGGTGTGATGGCAGGGGGTGAGGCTATAACAGTGTAGTATGTATGGCCCTATACAGGGGTACAGTAGCTGGTGTGATGGCAGGGGGTGAGGCTATAACAGTGTAGTATGTATGGCCCTATACAGGTGTACAGTAGCTGGTGTGATGGCAGGGGGTGAGGTTATAACAGTGTAGTATGTATGGCCCTATACAGGGGTACAGTAGCTGGTGTGATGGCAGGGGGTGAGGGGTGTGGCTGCTGTGTCATAATAACAGTTGTCTAATCTGTGATTATCAGGATTATCTGAGAGCAGTGTGCTGGTCGTCCTTTACACCGTTCTAGTGTTCCTAATCTACTGTCACAATCTGACACTACTACTCCTACAGAGGAGACGCTAGGCTAGGTCTGACACTACTACTACAGAGGAGAGGCTAGGCTAGGTCTGACACTACTACTACAGAGGAGAGGCTAGGTCTGACACTACTACTACAGAGGAGAGGCTAGGCTAGGTCTGACACTACTAGTACAGAGGAGACGCTAGGCTAGGTCTGACACTACTACTACAGAGGAGAGGCTAGGCTAGGTCTGACACTACTACTACAGAGGAGAGGCTAGGTCTGACATTACTACTACAGAGGAGAGGCTAGGTCTGACACTACTACTACAGAGGAGAGGCTAGGCTAGGTCTGACACTACTACTACAGAGGAGAGGCTAGGTCTGACACTACTACTACAGAGGAGACGCTAGGCTAGGTCTGACACTACTACTACAGAGGAGACGCTAGGCTAGGTCTGACACTACTACTACAGAGGAGAGGCTAGGCTAGGTCTGACACTACTACTACAGAGGAGACGCTAGGCTAGGTCTGACATTACTACTCCTACAGAGGAGACGCTAGGCTAGGTCTGACATTACTACTACTACAGAGGAGAGGCTAGGTCTGACACTACTACTACTACAGAGGAGAGGCTAGGCTAGGTCTGACACTACTACTACAGAGGAGAGGCTAGGCTAGGTCTGACACTACTACTACAGAGGAGAGGCTAGGCTAGGTCTGACACTACTACTACAGAGGAGAGGCTAGACTAGGTCTGACACTACTACTACAGAGGAGATGCTAGGCTAGGTCTGACACTACTACTACAGAGGAGAGGCTAGGCTAGGTCTGACACTACTACTACAGATGAGACACTAGGCTAGGTCTGACACTACTACTACAGAGGAGAGGAGACGCTAGGCTAGGTCTGACACTACTACTACAGAGGAGAGGCTAGGTCTGACACTACTACTACAGAGGAGACGCTAGGTCTGACACTACTACTACAGAGGAGAGGCTAGGTCTGACACTACTACTACAGAGGAGACGCTAGGCTAGGTCTGACACTACTACTACAGAGGAGACGCTAGGCTAGGTCTGACACTACTACTACAGAGGAGAGGCTAGGTCTGATACTACTACTCCTAAAGAGGAGACGCTAGGCTAGGTCTGACACTACTACTCCTACAGAGGAGACGCTAGGCTAGGTCTGACACTACTACTACAGAGGAGAGGCTAGGTCTGATACTACTACTCCTAAAGAGGAGACGCTAGGCTAGGTCTGACACTACTACTCCTACAGAGGAGACGCTAGGCTAGGTCTGACACTACTACTACAGAGGAGAGGCTAGGCTAGGTCTGACACTACTACTACAGAGGAGACGCTAGGTCTGACACTACTACTACAGAGGAGACGCTAGGTCTGACACTACTACTACAGAGGAGACGCTAGGTCTGACACTACTACTACAGAGGAGACGCTAGGTCTGACACTACTACTACAGAGGAGACGCTAGGTCTGACACAACTACTACATAGGAGACGCTAGGCTAGGGTAGGTCTGACACTACTACTACAGAGGAGACGCTAGGCTAGGTCTGACACTACTACTACAGAGGAGATGCTAGGCTAGGTCTGACACTACTACTACAGAAGAGACGCTAGGCTAGGTCTGACACTACTACTACAGAGGAGACGCTAGGCTAGGTCTGACACTACTACTACAGAGGAGACGCTAGGCTAGGGTAGGTCTGACACTACTACTACAGAGGAGACGCTAGGCTAGGTCTGACACTACTACTACAGAGGAGATGCTAGGCTAGGTCTGACACTACTACTACAGAGGAGACGCTAGGCTAGGTCTGACACTACTACTCCTACAGAGGAGAGGAGACGCTAGGCTAGGTCTGACACTACTACAGAGGAGAGGAGACGCTAGGCTAGGTCTGACACTACTACTACAGAGGAGAGGAGACGCTAGGCTAGGTCTGACACTACTCCTACAGAGGAGATGAGACGCTAGGCTAGGTCTGACACTACTACAGAGGAGAGGAGACGCTAGGCTAGGTCTGACACTACTACTACAGAGGAGAGGAGACGCTAGGCTAGGTCTGACACTACTACTACAGAGGAGAGGAGACGCTAGGCTAAGTTAGCCATGACTAATACAGAGGAGAGGAGATGCAAGGCTAGGTCTGACACTACTACAGAGGAGAGGAGGCGCCAGGCTAGGTCTGGCACTCCTACAGAGGAGAGGAGACGCTAGGCTAGGTTAGCCATATGCTACAACATAACCCTGATGCTGCTGCTACTCTGTCTGTTGTTTACAATAGTTCTGCACCTGTGCATAACGTATTGCTTGATATATTATGAAAGGCTATTGGTAGTATTTTTCCCACTCCAGGTACACACAACTTAAAATGATACTTGGGGATTTTGGCACTGGGGCATCTACTGCCCCAGAGTCCGATGAACTCATGGATACAATTTTTATATCTCTCTGTCCAGTATGAAGGAAGTTAGAGGTAGTTTTGTGAGCCAATGCTAACTAGCGTTAGCACAATGACTAAGTATTTGGGTAAAACCCCGAAAGTATTGTTTTAATGTGTCATAAAACATTATTGATAATGAGAGGCCACACATACACGCACGCACGCACGCACGCACGCACACGCACACACACACACACACACACACACACACACACACACACACACACACACACACACACACACACACACACACACACACACACACACAGCAGTATGGAAGAAGAGGGAAATAAATGAAGACACAGTAGACCTCTTCAGCCTCCCTGTCACTAGAAGAGCATCTTGAGAGGACTAGGAAAGAGGAAAACACTTCTAGTTATTAGAATCATCACTATTATTGGTTTAATATTGCTGTTTTGCTGTGGGGGGGGGGGGGGATAATACAATATACACATGGAGCATATTAATGGATCACATCAAGACAACAATCTTTCAGAGACAATAATATAGACAAGAACTCACTCTGAGAGACCTGGAGTCTCTGTATGTTGTAAAAGTGTCATTATCTGCATGTAAGTATAAGGTCTGCTGATATTTACATGAGTAGTACTTTGCCACAACACTCATTGGATGACAAAGGAAAGGCTTGTCTGTCATTGGCTGAAGAGTGGGCAGCGTTTGGCAGAGATTGGACAATAGACATTCCAAGCAGGAAGGAACCCCAGGGATAGAGGTTCCGCTGAACAACAATGTCTAAAAGGGTGTGTCCCATATAACACCATATTCCCTATATAGTGCACTACTTTTGACCGGGGACCATAGGACTCTGGCAAAAAGTAGTGCACTACATAGGGAATAGGACGAAACCAAAGCCTCCATGTCAAAAGACAGGATCATCATAACAATACATATATGAAGTATAAAATGAAAAAGTAATTATTAATAAAATATAATTTTTGATGGACAGCTATTTCTATGTACCTTATCCCCACTATAATAATCTGCAGTCCTCCGATTTCCTCCGTTCCCTTTCTTCTGCTTTATAGAATTCATCCCCAGACACACATTTTAACTCTATAACACATTTGTTTCATCCTCCTAACAAAGCTTGGTATCTGTGTGAATTTCATGACATTGGCTTGGAGATGGCTATTGGTATGGTCACAATAGCTGTGGCCCACCTGTTGAATAGAGAGATACAGCAGTCTGTTATTGAACAGTCAGGGGCCACGGGCCACTGATCAGTAATCCAGTCCAGGCAATGTAATGATGCTGTTAGATGATAAAACAGCATTCATTTAAAGGTAGAGTGAGAAGTCTATGTATTGTAGAAGGATGCAGGTGTTTCCTCTCTCTCTCTCTTCTCTTATTTCAATATGTCCAGCCAAGGTCTCAGAGTCCTCCTCCCTTCAATCAACACAACTCTTGTTCTTCTTGTCCTCTGGGACTCACATGGTCCCTATAAGTTACACAGAGCTATGTTTGCTTTCT
>NW_027258082.1:110000-122500 GCF_045791955.1 Oncorhynchus clarkii lewisi | reverse complement strand
TCTTTCCCTCTCTCCATTTCTCTTTCCCTCTCTCCATTTCTCTTTCCCTCTCTCCCTTTCTCTTTCCCTCTCTCCATTTCTCTTTCCCTCTCTCCATTTCTCTTTCCCTCTCTCCATTTCTCTTTCCCTCTCTCCCTTTCTCTTTCCCTCTCTCCATTTCTCTTTCCCTCTCTCCCTTTCTCTTTCCCTCTCTCCATTTCTCTTTCCCTCTCTCCATTTCTCTTTCCCTCTCTCCATTTCTCTTTCCCTCTCTCCCTTTCTCTTTCCCTCTCTCCCTTTCTCTTTCCCTCTCTCCATTTCTCTTTCCCTCTCTCCATTTCTCTTTCCCTCTCTCCATTTCTCTTTCCCTCTCTCCCTTTCTCTTTCCCTCTCTCCATTTCTCTTTCCCTCTCTCCCTTTCTCTTTCCCTCTCTCCATTTCTCTTTCCCTCTCTCCCTTTCTCTTTCCCTCTCTCCCTTTCTCTTTCCCTCTCTCCCTTTCTCTTTCCCTCTCTCCCTTTCTCTTTCCCTCTCTCCATTTCTCTTTCCCTCTCTCCCTTTCTCTTTCCCTCTCTCCATTTCTCTTTCCCTCTCTCCATTTCTCTTTCCCTCTCTCCATTTCTCTTTCCCTCTCTCCCTTTCTCTTTCCCTCTCTCCATTTCTCTTTCCCTCTCTCCCTTTCTCTTTCCCTGCCTCTTTCCCTCTCTCCCTTTCTCTTTCCCTCTCTCCCTTTCTCTTTCCCTCTCTCCATTTCTCTTTCCCTCTCTCCATTTCTCTTTCCCTCTCTCCATTTCTCTTTCCCTCTCTCCCTTTCTCTTTCCCTCTCTCCATTTCTCTTTCCCTCTCTCCATTTCTCTTTCCCTCTCTCCATTTCTCTTTCCCTCTCTCCCTTTCTCTTTCCCTCTCTCCCTTTCTCTTTCCCTCTCTCCATTTCTCTTTCCCTCTCTCCATTTCTCTTTCCCTCTCTCCATTTCTCTTTCCCTCTCTCCATTTCTCTTTCCCTCTCTCCCTTTCTCTTTCCTTCTCTCCCTTTCTCTTTCCCTCTCTCCATTTCTCTTTCCCTCTCTCCCTTTCTCTTTCCCTCTCTCCATTTCTCTTTCCCTCTCTCCATTTCTCTTTCCCTCTCTCCATTTCTCTTTCCCTCTCTCCCTTTCTCTTTCCCTCTCTCCCTTTCTCTTTCCCTCTGTCCATTTCTCTTTCCCTCTCTCCCTTTCTCTTTCCCTCTCTCCATTTCTCTTTCCCTCTCTCCCTTTCTCTTTCCCTGCCTCTTTCCCTCTCTCCCTTTCTCTTTCCCTCTCTCCCTTTCTCTTTCCCTCTCTCCATTTCTCTTTCCCTCTCTCCATTTCTCTTTCCCTCTCTCCCTTTCTCTTTCTCTCTCTCCCTTTCTCTTTCCCTGCCTCTCTTTTGCTGTCTCCCTCTCTTTTGCTGTGTCCCTCTCTTTTGCTGTCTCCCTCTCTTTTGCTGTGTCCCTCTCTTTTGCTGTCTCCCTTTCATTCTCTCTCTCCATAGAGCTTCCCTCCATATAGCTTCTCACCATATAGCTTCTCTCCATATATAACTCCCACACCTGGATGACTGTGCACCTGCAAATCCAGGTTCTCTTTCTGGTATCCTAACACTGAACTGGTTATTACATTCTAATCCACAAGGGGGCGATAACTCCCATTCATACTTGTGGCTTCACTACTTGAGGCTTTCCAAGGCTACTAACTCAACACAAAGTGTAACACAAATCCTTCTCACCCTTTTGTCACGATCATGGCTAGTTTGTATACAGTTTATGTCAAATTGGCGGCAAAAGTAGATTTTGTTTTTAGCATTTTAGCTAACCCTTTTCCTAACCTTGACCTAATTATCCTAACCTGCAACGTTAATTGTCCTAACCTGCTACGTAAGTTCTCCTAACCTGCTACGTAAGTTCTCCTAACCTGCTACACAAGTTCTCCTAACCTGCTACGTAAGTTCTCCTAACCTGCTACACAAGTTCTCCTAACCTGCTACACAAGTTCTCCTAACCTGCTACGTAAGTTCTCCTAACCTGCTACACAAGTTCTCCTAACCTGCTACGTAAGTTCTCCTAACCTGCTACACAAGTTCTCCTAACCTGCTACACAAGTTCTCCTAACCTGCTACGTAAGTTCTCCTAACCTGCTACGTAAGTTCTCCTAACCTGCTACACAAGTTCTCCTAACCTGCTACGAAAAGTAAACTCTGATTAATTCTGACATCAGCTGTATGCCTTTTAGTCAAAGTCTTTTCTCACCCCTCACCCCTCCTACTACCCAGCAGGGATACCACTCTGCACCCTGCAATCCAGGATATGACCCCTGACCTTTCTAGAACTCTGGAGCCTTCCACAGCATTCTATCCCCCATTACTCATAGTAAACTGGGTCAGAGTGGGTCTAACAGAAGGATTCATAGGGGCCTTTCAGAAGCTCAACTTATCTTAGCCACCCTTGTTATAAAAAGATCCACTGAAGTAAACCTAAAGCCCTTACTGTACCCTGTCATATATGCAGACCTGGTTCAATGAGAAGCACACTTGACTCAGGGGCTTCCATTCTCCTCTTGACTGATGAGTTAATTGCAGGGTGTAACAGGTTATAACGGTGTGTGTGTCAGGGAGGACTGTGTTGGTCATAGTGTCTCCTGTCCTCGTCTGTCCTTACAGCTGTTTAACCTGCTGGGTGCATCTACACTGGAGCTGACGTCACACACACACGCACGCACGCACGCCCTCGCACGCATGCACGCACACACACACACGCACGCACGCACGCCCTCGCACGCATGCACGCACGCACGCACGCGCACGCACACACACACACACACACACACACACACACACACACACACACACACACACACACACACACACACACACACACACACACACAGTCATCCTTCCATGTCGAGGGCATGCTTCCCGGGTCAGGCATAATAGGGCCAGCTCAGACAGGGTGAAAGGAGGGAGATGGAGGGGTAAGTAAATAAACCCCCCAGAGGTGAGGAGATAACAGAGGAGGGGGGAGAGGAGGGGGGAGAGGAGGGGGGAGTATCAAGGAGTAAAAAAGAACAAGTGTTACCAGCAGAATGACATGGGTCATTCCAGTGACACGTTCACTGCTATCAACGTTTCCAGATGACAGTTGTAATATTCAGCATCACTTCTGAAGTCTTGTTTCTCACAGAGAGAGTGAAGGGAAGTGGGACTGACATTCCAAAGTGCAGTGTGTGTGTGTGTGTGTGTGTGTGTGTGTGTGTGTGTGTGTGTGTGTGTGTGTGTGTGTGTGTGTGTGGACGTGTCTAACTATAGAATAGCAAACAAACAAACATTTGACAAACTGGTCCCCACAAGGTCAAACGCTATTTGCTATTTCTAGGGAGTCTGGGGTTAAGGTTAGGTTAGGGTTAGGAGCTAGGGTTAGTTTTAGGGTTAGGGTTAGGGTTAGGGTTAGGGTTAGGAGCTAGGGTTAGTTTTAGGGTTAGGGTTAGGAGCTAGGGTTAGGAGCTAGGGTTAGTTTTAGGGTTAGGAGCTAGGGTTAGGAGCTAGGGTTAGTTTTAGGGTTAGGAGCTAGGGTTAGGAGCTAGGGTTAGTTTTAGGGTTAGGAGCTAGGGTTAGGAGCTAGGGTTAGTTTTAGGGTTAGGAGCTAGGGTTAGGAGCTAGGGTTAGTTTTAGGGTTAGGGTTAGGAGCTAGGGTTAGTTTTAGGGTTAGTTTTAGGGTTAGTGTTAGGAGCTATGGTTAGGAGCTAGGGTTAGTTTTAGGGTTAGGAGCTAGGGTTAGGAGATAGGGTTAGGAGCTAGGGTTAGGAGCTAGGGTTAGTTTTAGGGTTAGGGTTAGGAGCTAGGGTTAGTTTTAGGGTTAGGAGCTAGGGTTAGGAGCTAGGGTTAGTTTTAGGGTTAGGGTTAGGAGCTAGGGTTAGGAGCTAGGGTTAGTTTTAGGGTTAGGGTTAGGAGCTAGGGTTAGGAGCTAGGGTTAGGGTTAGGAGCTAGGGTTAGGAGCTAGGGTTAGGAGCTAGGGTTAGTTTTAGGGTTAGGAGCTAGGGTTAGGAGCTAGGGTTAGTTTTAGGGTTACGGTTAGGTTTAGGGTTAGGTGCTAGAGTTAGTTTTAGGGTTAGGAGCTAGAGTTAGGAGCTAGGGTTAGTTTTAGGGTTAGGAGCTAGGGTTAGGAGCTAGGGTTAGTTTTAGGGTTAGGAGCTAGGGTTAGTTTTAGGGTTAGGGTTAGGAGCTAGGGTTAGGAGCTAGGGTTAGTTTTACGGTTAGGAGCTAGGGTTAGGAGCTAGGGTTAGTTTTAGGGTTAGGAGCTAGGGTTAGGAGCTAGGGTTAGTTTTACGGTTAGGAGCTAGGGTTAGGAGCTAGGGTTAGTTTTAGGGTTACGGTTAGGTTTAGGGTTAGGTGCTAGAGTTCGTTTTAGGGTTAGGAGCTAGAGTTAGGAGCTAGGGTTAGTTTTAGGGTTAGGAGCTAGGGTTAGGAGCTAGGGTTAGTTTTAGGGTTAGGAGCTAGGGTTAGGAGCTAGGGTTAGTTTTAGGGTTAGGGTTAGGAGCTAGGGTTAGGAGCTAGGGTTAGTTTTACGGTTAGGAGCTAGGGTTAGGCGCTAGGGTTAGTTTTAGGGTTAGGGTTAGGAGCTAGGGTTAGGTGTTAGGGTTAGTTTTAAAGTTAGGAGCTAGGGTTAGGAGCTAGGGTTAGTTTTAGGGTTAAGGTTAGGTTTAGGGTTAGGTGTTAGGGTTAGTTTTAGGGTTAGGGTTAGGAGCTAGAGTTAGGAGCTAGGGTTAGTTTTAGGGTTAAGTGTAGGAGCTATAGTTAGGAGCTAGGGTTAGTTTTAGGGTTAAGGTTAGGAGCTAGGGTTAGTTTTAGGGTTAGGAGCTAGGGTTAGTTTTAGGGTTTGGAGCTAGGGTTAGGAGCTAGGGTTAGTTTTACGGTTAGGATCTAGGGTTAGGAGCTAGGGTTAGTTTTAGGGTTAGGAGCTAGGGTTAGGAGCTAGGGTTAGTTTTACGGTTAGGAGCTAGGGTTAGGAGCTAGGGTTAGTTTTAGGGTTACGGTTAGGTTTAGGGTTAGGTGCTAGAGTTCGTTTTAGGGTTAGGAGCTAGAGTTAGGAGCTAGGGTTAGTTTTAGGGTTAGGAGCTAGGGTTAGGAGCTAGGGTTAGTTTTAGGGTTAGGAGCTAGGGTTAGGAGCTAGGGTTAGTTTTAGGGTTAGGGTTAGGAGCTAGGGTTAGGAGCTAGGGTTAGTTTTACGGTTAGGAGCTAGGGTTAGGCGCTAGGGTTAGTTTTAGGGTTAGGGTTAGGAGCTAGGGTTAGGTGTTAGGGTTAGTTTTAAAGTTAGGAGCTAGGGTTAGGAGCTAGGGTTAGTTTTAGGGTTAAGGTTAGGTTTAGGGTTAGGTGTTAGGGTTAGTTTTAGGGTTAGGGTTAGGAGCTAGAGTTAGGAGCTAGGGTTAGATTTAGGGTTAAGGTTAGGAGCTATAGTTAGGAGCTAGGGTTAGTTTTAGGGTTAAGGTTAGGAGCTAGGGTTAGTTTTAGGGTTAGGAGCTAGGGTTAGTTTTAGGGTTTGGAGCTAGGGTTAGGAGCTAGGGTTAGTTTTAGGGTTAGGAGCTAAGGTTTAGGGTTAAGGTTAGGGTTAAGGTTAGGATAAGGGTACAGGTTAGGGGTTAAGGAAAATAGGATTTTGAATGGGACTGATTTGTATGTCCCCACAAGGTTAGCTGGGTTAGGGTTAGGGTTAGGGTAAGGGTACAGGTTAAGGAAAATAGGATTTTGAATGGGACTGATTTGTATGTCCCCACAAGGTCAGCTGCACAAGACTGTGTGTCAGACAGCGCTGCTCTGTTTTTGATGTGTGTCAGAGAGACACTGAGCCCACGAGACTGGAACGGTGAAACCTCCCTCACACACCCAGCTAGTGTCACTGCCTCCCCCCGTCTCCCCCCTGTCTCCCCCTGTCTCCCCCCGTCTCCCCCCGTATCCCCCTCGTCTCCACCGGTCTCCCCCCTGTCTCCCCCCGTCTCCCCTTGTCTCCCCCCCTTGTCTCTCCGTTTCTCTGTCACGGAGCCCAGACGGCTAAGAGGTCCATCAGGCTGTGACTTCCCAGATACGCCCCTGTCACTTCCACAAAAGGCCCTGGTCCCTCCCGGCCCCCTCCATCCCCTCCTCACTCCAATGCCCCCCGCTCCCTCCCTCCCTCCCTCCCTCCCTCCCTCCCTCCCTCCCTCCCTCCCTCCCTCCCGGCCCCCTCGATCCCCTCCTCACTCCCTGGCCCCCCGCTCCCTCCCTCCCGGCCCCCTCCATCCCCTCCTCACTCCCTGGCCCCCCGCTCCCTCCCTCCCGGCCCCCTCCATCCCCTCCTCACTCCCTGGCCCCCCGCTCCCTCCCTCCCGGCCCCCTCCATCCCCTCCTCACTCCCTGGCCCCCCGCTCCCTCCCTCCCGGCCCCCTCCTCACTCCCTGCCCCCCCCCCCCCCCCCCCTCCCTCCCTCCCGGCCCCCTCCATCCCCTCCTCACTCCCTGGCCCCCCGCTCCCTCCCTCCCAGCCCCCTCCATCCCCTCCTCACTCCCTGGCCCCCCGCTCCCCCCCTCCCTCCCTCCTGGCCCGTCCATGCAAGACAAATCCCTGGCAGGACAAGCCTGGCAGAACAGCCAGCTAGTTACTGAGAGAAGAGAGAGATTTCAGGGCAGAGAAAGGAAGTTAAATAGACACCCGGGAGAACAGAGGGATGAGAACAGATGAAACGGACCGCGCCACACTCTGTTCACTCATCCCTCTCATCCCGTCTTCCGTCTGGGCCGGACGACAACAATAACACCTAGAAAAACCCTTGTCACTCAAACCTACTGAGCCCATAATCTTACATGGGGGGGGGGGGGGGGGGATCTGTCAAAGTATCAGATACGGGTTGAGGCTCATTGGCCAGATTGCAAACCCAAAACCCTCTGAGCTAATGGATTAGATGTAATCTCCTCTATCCTTACCAAATGGTGCCCCCGTCACACACACACACACACACACATGGTTACATGAACGTGTCACACACCCAGTCAAACACACAGGTACGCACACACACACACACACACACACACACACACACACACACACACACACACACACACACACACACACACACACACACACACACACACACCCTTCCCTTCTCTCATATACGGTCCCACAGGGACCCTCAGCAGCACCCTATTCTCCCTAGGCCTTGACCCCATGACCTCTGTGGAACTCTAAACACACACACAAAGGCACTCCCATAACCAGTGAGAGAGGGCCTGTAAAGGCTCTGCTGTAAACAGTTGAAATAAGACCTGCAGTCTACTTAAAGACCACCACATGTTCAACAGACCTCCAGCTTCAGATGACCTCCTGTACTGGCACCACGAGGCAGTTTGACCTTTTACCAGACCAGAGGGGCTGCATCCCAAAAGGTTCCCTATTCCCTATATAGTGCACTGCTCTTGACCAGGTCCACAGAGCTCTGGTAGTAGTGCAGGGATAAAGGGAATAGGGTGTGATTTGGACTGTACACCATTTATTATTAATGAGAGAGAGAGAGAGAGAGAGAGAGAGAGAGAGAGAGAGAGAGAGAGAGAGGAGACAGAGGAGAGAGAGAGAGAGAGAGAGAGAGAGAGAGAGAGAGAGAGAGAGAGAGGGGAGAGAGAAGGGAGAGAGAGAGAGAGAGAGAGAGAGAGAGAGAGAGAGAGAGAGAGAGAAGGGGGGTAAAACATACGACATTATAAAATCCATCTACACAAACAACAAGTGTGCGGTTAAAATTGGCAAAAAACACACACATTTCTTCACACAGGGTCGTGGGGTTAGACAGGGATGCAGCTTAAGCCCCACCCTCTTCAACATATATATCAACGAATTGGCGCGGGCACTAGAAAAGTCTGCAGCACCCGGCCTCCCCCTGCTAGAATCCAAAGTCAAATGTCTACTGTTTGCTGATGATCTGGTGCTTCTGTCACCAACCAAGGAGGGCCTACAGCAGCACCTAGATCTTATGCACAGATTCTGTCAGACCTGGGCCCTGACAGTAAATCTCAGTAAGACCAAAATAATGGTGTTCCAAAAAAGGTCCAGTCACCAGGACCACAAATACAAATTCCATCTAGACACTGTTGCCCTAGAGCACACAAAAAACTATACATACCTTGGCCTAAACATCAGCGCCACAGGTAACTTCCACAAAGCTGTGAACGATCTGAGAGACAAGGCAAGAAGGGCATTCTATGCCATCAAAAGGAACATAAATTTCAACATACCAATTAGGATTTGGCTAAAAATACTTGAATCAGTCATAGAGCCCATTGCCCTTTATGGTTGTGAGGTCTGGGGTCCGCTCACCAGCCAAGACTTCACAAAATGGGACAAACACCAAGGCCGATACCCACTAATTATCAAAATCCAGAAAAGAGCCGTTAAATTCTATAACCTTCTAAAAGGAAGCGATTCACAAACCTTCCATAACAAAGCCATCACCTACAGAGAGATGAACCTGGAGAAGAGTCCCCTAAACAAGCTGGTCCTGGGGCTCTGTTCACAAACACAAACACACCCTACAGAGCCCCAGGACAACAGCACAATTAGACCCAACCAAATCATGAGAAAACAAAAAGATAATTACTTGACACATTGGAAAGAATTAACAAAAAAACAGAGCAAACTAGAATGCTATTTGGCCCTAAACAGAGAGTACACAGCGGCAGAACACCTGACCACTGTGACTGACCCAAACTTAAGGAAAGCTTTGACTATTGAGAAAGGCCGCCGTAGACAGACATGGCTCTCAAGAGAAGACAGGCTATGTGCTCACTGCCCACAAAATGAGGTGGAAACTGAGCTGCACTTCCTAACCTCCTGCCCAATGTATGACCATATTAGAGACATATTTCCCTCAGATTACACAGATCCACAAAGAATTCGAAAACAAATCTAATTTTGATAAACTCCCATATCTACTGGGTGAAATTCCACAGTGTGCCATCACAGCAGCAAGATTTGTGACCTGTTGCCACGAGAAAAGGGCAACCAGTGAAGAACAAACACCATTGTAAATACAACCCATATTTATGCTTATTTATTTTATCTTGTGTCCTTTAACCATTTGTACATTGTTAAAACACTGTATATATATATAATATGACATTTGTAATGTCTTTATTGTTTTGAAACTTCTGTATGTGTAATGTTTACTGTTCATTTTGATTGTTTATTTCACTTTATATATTCACTTTATATATTATCTACTTCACTTGCTTTGGCAATGTTAACACATGTTTCCCATGCCAATAAAGCCCCTTGAATTGAATTGAATTGAAATTGAATTGAGAGAGGATAGAACGATAGAGAGAGAGAGAGAGATAGGGAGAGAGAGAGAGAGGGAGAGAGAGAGAGAGGGAGGGAGAGAGATAGAGAGGGAGAGAGAGAGACAGAGAGAGAGAGAGAGAGAGAGAGAGAGAGAGAGAGAGAGAGAGAGAGAGAGAGGATTATGCCTGCATCCCAATCGGTATCCTATTCCCTATATAGTGCACTACTTTTCCCAAGCGTCAGTTTTTCCGGACAGAAGGATGGGAGAGAAAGAGGGATGGAGGGATGAGAGAGAAAGAGGGATGGAGGGATGGGAGAGAAAGAGGGATGGAGGGATGGGAGAGAAAGAGGGATGGAGGGATGGGAGAGAAAGAGGGATGGAGGGATGAGGAGAGAGGGATGGAGGGATAAGCCGGTGGGGGCATTAATAACCACCTGGATGTGTCAAAAATTTTAAAAAGACATTTCAAATCTCTCTCCCTCTCTCTCTCTCTCTCTCTCTCTCAATTCAATTCAATTCAATTCAAGGGCTTTATTGGCATGGGAAACATGTGTTAACATTGCCAAAGCAAGTGAGGTAGACAACATACAAAGTGAATATATAAAGTGAAAAACAACAAAAATTAACAGTAAACATTACACATACAGAGGTTTCAAAACAGTAAAGACATTACAAATGTCATATTATATATATATACAGTGTTTTAACAATGTACAAATGGTTAAAGGACACAAGATAAAATAAATAAGCATAAATATGGGTTGTATTTACAATGGTGTTTGTTCTTCACTGGTTGCCCTTTTCTCGTGGCAACAGGTCACAAATCTTGCTGCTGTGATGGCACACTGTGGAATTTCATCCAGTAGATATGGGAGTTTTTCAAAATTGGATTTGTTTTCGAATTCTTTGTGGATCTGTGTAATCTGAGGGAAATATGTCTCTCTAATATGGTCATACATTGGGCAGGAGGTTAGGAAGTGCAGCTCAGTTTCCACCTCATTTCCACTCTCTCTCTCTCTCTCTCTCTCTCTCTGTCTCTCTCTCTCTGTCACTCTCTCTCTCTCTCTCTCTCTCTCTCCCTCTCTCCCTCAGTCTCTCTCTCTCTCTCTGTGTCTCTCTCTCTCTCTCTCTCTCTCTCTCTCTCTCTCTCTCTGTCCTCTCTTCCTTTCACACCCTCTCTCTCTATCAGTCCTCTCTCTGCTTTTCAACCCCCCCTCTCTCTCTGTCCTCTCTCTGTCTTTCACATCCTCTCTCTCTCTCTCTCTCTCTCTGTCCTCTCTGTCTTTCACACCCTCTCTCTCGCTGTCCTCACTCCATTCTCCTTCTCTTTCTATCCACCCCCCTCCCCCATCCCTCACTTCATCTCTATCTCTCTCTAAATAGCATTGGTCTTGAGGGTGAAATGACTGTCAAGACTACAATGCTCCTGGCCTCTCCTCTGAACTGTGGGTCTTTCTGTGAGCTCTGTGAGTCTTTCTCTGTGGTGATGAATGTCAACAGTGCTGTGTTTGTTTTGGAAGGTATTAATGCTTTTAGCTTAACACACAGACACACAGAGACAGACTCCTCCCTAAACAACTCAGCAGCTCTTAGACCGGGAGGGTGGGCAGGGAGACAGGTTGAGACCAGTGCTTCCTCCTCCATCAGCTCTATTGAAAACCTCAGGTCACTCCGGGGGGCGGAGAAAGAGAGGGAGATGAAATGTCAGGTTCAGTATAAAGCAGGCAGGCAGTGCTTAAGTCTCTAACTGGGAATTCAGGCAGTGGTTAAGTCTCTAACTGGGGATTCAGGCAGTGGTTTAGTCTCTAACTGGGGATTCAGGCAGTGGTTTAGTCTCTAACTGGGGATTCAGGCAGTGGTTAAGTCTCTAACTGGGGATTCAGGCAGTGCTTAAGTCTCTAACTGGGGATTCAGGCAGTGGTTAAGTCTCTAACTGGGGATTCAGGCAGTGGTTAAGTCTCCATCTGTGGATTCAGGCAGTGGTTAAGTCTCTAACTGTGGATTCAGGCAGTGGTTAAGTCTCTAACTGGGGATTCAGGCAGTGGTTAAGTCTCTAACTGTGGATTCAGGCAGTGGTTAAGTCTCTAACTGTGGATTCAGGCAGTGGTTAAGTCTCTAACTGGGGATTCAGGCAGTGGTTAAGTCTCTAACTGGGGATTCGGGCAGTGGTTAAGTCTCTATAACTAGCTGTGGATTCAGGCAGTGGTTTAGTCTCTATAACTATCTGTGGATTCAGGCTGTGGTTTAGTCTCTATAACTAGCTGTGGATTCAGGCTGTGGTTTAGTCTCTATAACTAGCTGTGGATTCAGGCTGTGGTTTAGTCTCTATAACTAGCTGTGGATTCAGACAGTGGTTTAGTCTCTATAACTAGCTGTGGATTCAGGCTGTGGTTTAGTCTCTATAACTAGCTGTGGATTCAGGCTGTGGTTTAGTCTCTATAACTAGCTGTGGATTCGGGCAGTGGGTCGGGGTGAGTGGCCCCGTTACCTCTGAGGAATGTTCAGTGACCTTTCGACCCCACCAGACTCCAAGGGTGTTAGCCCCACTGACAGCACACACACACACACACACACACACACACACACACACACACACACACACACACACACACACACACACACACACACACACACACACACACACACACACACACACACACACACACACACGCACACACACTACAGGCTGCAGCAGAGCAGAGGCCATTTGGGTGCCCCCAATAAATTATTTCCCCCCCTACCTTCCCCCTACTCTATCTCCCTACCCCCATCCTCTACCCTACCTGACCCTACTCCCAACCCTACCTGTCCCTACCCTACCCCCTACACTACCTGTCCCTACCCTACCCCCTACCCTACCTGTCCCTACCCTAACCCCTACCCTACCTGTCCCCACCCTACCCCCTACCCTACCTGTCCCTACCCTATCCCCTACCCTACTTGTCCCTACCCTACCCCCTACCCTACCTGTCCCTACCCTACCCCCTACCCTACCCCCACCCTACCCCCTACCCTACCTGTCCCTACCCTACCTATCCCTACCCTACCCCCTACCCTACCTGTCCCTACTCTACCCCCTACCCGACCCTACCCTCTACCCTACCTGTCCCTACCCTACCTATCCCTACCCTACTCCCTACCTTACCCCCTACCCTACCTGTCCCTACTCCCCTACCCTACCCTACCCTACCCTACCCTGACCCTACCATACCCTA
>NW_027258082.1:80000-105000 GCF_045791955.1 Oncorhynchus clarkii lewisi | reverse complement strand
GATGTGTCTGTTACTTGAACTCTGTGAAGCATTTATTTGGACTGCAATTTGTGATGAACTTATTCTCTGCAGCGGAGGTAACTCTGGGTCTTCCTCTCCTGTGGCGCTCCTCATGAGAGCCCGTTTCATCAAAGAGCTTGATGATCTTTCGACTGCACCTGAAGAACACCAGTCTCAAAGTCAACAGTGAAGAGGCGTCTCCGGGATGCTAGCCTTCTAGGCAGAGTTACAATGAAAAAGCCATATCTCAGACTGGCCAAAAAAATAAAAGATTAAGATGGGCAAAAGAACACAGACACCGGACAGAGGAACTCTGCCTAGAAGGCCAGCATCCCGGAGTCACCTCTTCACTGTTGACGTTGAGACTGGACAGAGGAACTCTGCCTAGAAGGCCAGCATCCCGGAGTCGCCTCTTCACTGTTGACGTTGAGACTGGACAGAGGAACTCTGACTAGAAGGCCAGCATCCCGGAGTCGCCTCTTCACTGTTGACGTTGAGACTGGTGTTTTGCGGGTACTATTTAATGAAACTGCCAGTTGAGGACTGTTTCGCAAACTAGACACTCTACTGTACTCGTCCTCTTGCTCAGTTGTGCACCGGGATCTCCCACTCCTCTTTCTATTCTGGTTAGAGCCAGTTTGCTCTGTTCTGTGAAGGGAGTACTACACAGCATTGTACAAGATCTTCAGTTTCTTGGCAATTTATTGCATGGAATAACCTTCATTTCTCAAGTATGGACTGATGGGTTTCTGAAGAAAGGTCTTTGTTTCTGGCCATTTTGAGCCTGTAATTGAACCCACAAATGCTGATGCTCCAGATACTCAACTAGTCTAAAGAAGCCCAGTTTTATAGCTTCTTTAATCAAAACAACAGTTTTCAGCTGTGCTAACATAATTGCAAAATTGTTTTCTAATGATCAATTAGCCTTTTAAAATGATGAACTTGGATTAGCTAACACAACGTGCCATTGGATCACAGTTGTGATGGTTGCTGATAATGGGCCTCTGTACACCTATGTAGATATTACATTAAAAATTAGCCGTTTCCAGCTACAATAGTCATTTACAACATGAACAATGTCTACACTGTATTTCTGATCAATTTAATGTCATTTTAATGGACAAAAAACATGCTTTTGTTTTAAGTGACCCCAAACTTTTGAAAGGTGGTGTATATGTAGTTCACACCATGAACTGAGACTAATAATAACAACATGTATGTAGTTCACACCATGAACAGAGACTAATAACAACATGTATGTAGTTCACACCATGAACAGAGACTAATAACAACATGTATGTAGTTCACACCATGAACAGAGACTAATAACAACATGTATGTAGTTCACACCATGAACAGAGACTAATAACAACAACATGTATGTAGTTCACACCATGAACAGAGACTAATAACAACATGTATGTAGTTCACACCATGAACAGAGACTAATAACAACATGTATGTAGTTCACACCATGAACAGAGACTAATAACAACAACATGTATGTAGTTCACACCATGAACAGAGACTAACAACAACATGTATGTAGTTCACACCATGAACAGAGACTAATAACAACATGTATGTAGTTCACACCATGAACAGAGACTAATAACAACATGTATGTAGTTCACACCATGAACAGAGACTAACAACAACATGTATGTAGTTCACACCATGAACAGAGACTAATAACAACATGTATGTAGTTCACACCATGAACAGAGACTAATAACAACATGTATGTAGTTCACACCATGAACAGAGACTAATAACAACATGTATGTAGTTCACACCATGAACAGAGACTAATAACATGTATGTAGTTCACACCATGAACAGAGACTAACAACAACAACATGTATGTAGTTCACACCATGAACAGAGACTAATAACATGTATGTAGTCCACACCATGAACAGAGACTAATAACAACAACATATATGTAGTTCACACCATGAACAGAGACTAACAACAACAACATGTATGTAGTTCACACCATGAACAGAGACTAATAACAACAACATGTATGTAGTTCACACCATGAACAGAGACTAATAACAACATGTATGTAGTTCACACCATGAACAGAGACTAATAACAACATGTATGTAGTTCACACCATGAACAGAGACTAATAACATGTATGTAGTCCACACCATGAACAGAGACTAATAACAACAACATGTATGTAGTTCACACCATGAACAGAGACTAATAACAACATGTATGTAGTTCACACCATGAACAGAGACTAATAACAACATATATGTAGTTCACACCATGAACAGAGACTAATAACCACATATATGTAGTTCACACCATGAACAGAGACTAATAACATGTATGTAGTCCACACCATGAACAGAGACTAATAACAACAACATATATGTAGATCACACCATGAACAGAGACTAATAACAACATGTATGTAGTTCACACCATGAACAGAGACTAATAACAACATGTATGTAGTTCACACCATGAACAGAGACTAATAACAACATATATGTAGTTCACACCATGAACAGAGACTAATAACCACATATATGTAGTTCACACCATGAACAGAGACTAATAACATGTATGTAGTCCACACCATGAACAGAGACTAATAATAACAACATGTATGTAGATCACACCATGAACAGAGACTAACAACAACATGTATGTAGTTCACACCATGAACAGAGACTAATAACAACATGTATGTAGTTCACACCATGAACAGAGACTAATAACAACATGTATGTAGTTCACACCATGAACAGAGACTAACAACAACAACATGTATGTAGTTCACACCATGAACAGAGACTAATAACAACATGTATGTAGTCCACACCATGAACAGAGACTAATAACAACAACATGTATGTAGTTCACACCATGAACAGAGACTAACAACAACAACATGTATGTAGTTCACACCATGAACAGAGACTAATAACAACATGTATGTAGTTCACACCATGAACAGAGACTAATAACAACAACATGTATGTAGTTCACACCATGAACAGAGACTAATAACAACATGTATGTAGTTCACACCATGAACAGAGACTAATAACAACATGTATGTAGTTCACACCATGAACAGAGACTAATAACAACATGTATGTAGTTCACACCATGAACAGAGACTAATAACAACAACATGTATGTAGTTCACACCATGAACAGAGACTAATAACAACATGTATGTAGTTCACACCATGAACAGAGACTAATAACAACATGTATGTAGTTCACACCATGAACAGAGACTAATAACAATATATGTAGTTCACACCATGAACAGAGACTATAACATGTATGTAGTCACACCATGAACAGAGACTAATAACAACAACATGTATGTAGTTCACACCATGAACAGAGACTAATAACAACATGTATGTAGTTCACACCATGAACAGAGACTAATAACAACATGTATGTAGTTCACACCATGAACAGAGACTAATAACAACATGTATGTAGTTCACACCATGAACAGAGACTAATAACAACAACATGTATGTAGTTCACACCATGAACAGAGACTAATAACAACATGTATGTAGTTCACACCATGAACAGAGACTAATAACAACAACATGTATGTAGTTCACACCATGAACAGAGACTAATAACAACATGTATGTAGTTCACACCATGAACAGAGACTAATAACAACATGTATGTAGTTCACACCATGAACAGAGACTAATAACAACAACATGTATGTAGTTCACACCATGAACAGAGACTAATAACAACAACATGTATGTAGTTCACACCATGAACAGAGACTAATAACAACAACATGTATGTAGTTCACACCATGAACAGAGACTAATAACAACAACATGTATGTAGTTCACACCATGAACAGAGACTAATAACAACATGTATGTAGTTCACACCATGAACAGAGACTAATAACAACATGTGTATGTAGTTCACACCATGAACAGAGACTAATAACAACATGTATGTAGTTCACACCATGAACAGAGACTAATAACAACATGTATGTAGTTCACACCATGAACAGAGACTAATAACATGTATGTAGTCCACACCATGAACAGAGACTAATAACAACAACATGTATGTAGTTCACACCATGAACAGAGACTAATAACAACATGTATGTAGTTCACACCATGAACAGAGACTAATAACATGTATGTAGTCCACACCATGAACAGAGACTAATAACAACAACATATATGTATGTAGTTCACACCATAAACAGAGACTAATAACATGTATGTAGTTCACACCATGAACAGAGACTAATAACATGTATGTAGTCCACACCATGAACAGAGACTAATAACAACATGTATGTAGTTCACACCATAAACAGAGACTAATAACAACATGTATGTAGTTCACACCATGAACAGAGACTAATAACAACATATATATGTGTGTGTGTGTGTGTGTGTGTGTGTGTGTGTGCATCCCAGTTCCTCACCTGTCTCCCTGCTTCGTTGTTCTGTAGGTTCATCAGTGTTCTAGTGTGTTCTATGGAGCCTCGAGGGTAGTTCTTCTCTCTCTCCCGCGCGTCCACAAACTCCCGGGCGAAACGGTAGCCATAGTTGACGTTGTCGCCACAGCCACCCCACAGCCAATCGCGCGGTAGGTCACGGGGTCGAGCGGCGCGGCTGCATCCGCAGGTGGAGAGTTCTCCTTCCCGACACGCCCTGCTCACCGCGTTCACCACGCCTGCTGCACTGATGGCATAGGTGAAGGCTGTCTCCCTGCTACCTGTCGGATGGACACACACACAAACACACACACACACAGAGAAAAACACACACAAGGCGGTTAGCATACAATGGTAGAAGGTCCAAGATGTTCTTCAACTTTATTTTTCCCAAGTACACACACACACACACTTCCACTCACTCACTCACTCACTCACTCACTCACTCACTCACTCACTCACTCACTCACTCACTCACTCACACACACATACACACACACACACACACACACACACACACACACACACACACACACACACACACACACACACACACACACACACACACACACACACACACACACACACACACACGCACACACACACAATGGCACTTGGGTTTGGTTAGCTAGCGCTTTAAGCTGGCCAGTTAACCATGGTCTCTGCTATTGATGTGTGACTACAGGGGACAATAGACAATAAGGCCTGGCGTCAGGAGATGAAGGAGCTGGGGGCCCTGGCTGGCCTGGCTAAAGGAGCACATAGAGGGTTGGAGAGAGAGAAAGATGACTGAGAGAGAGAGAGAGAGAGAGAGAGAGAGAGAGAGAGAGAGAGAGAGAGAGAGAGAGAGAGAAAGATGAATGAGAGAGAGAGAGAGAGAGAGAGAGAGAGAGAGAGAGAGAGAGAGAGAGAGAGAGAGAGGGGGGGGGGGGGGGGGAACAACAAGGAGGCAGGCTGTTTTAATTAGCTAGTGAATGTCTTCCGCTACCAGATACTAGGTAAACACACAACCACTCTGAATGTATTATAGACCTTTGACGGGTAATTTGTGACATGGGATAGAGTGGACTCTACAAGATCTTATAAACTTACTACGGAGAGAAAAAAGCACTTCTCTTGTGGACAGATTCTAGATGTGAGAGACAGAGAGTAGCCGAACAACGACATGAGCTGCGAGGGTTGACTGCAGCCACAAAGGTGAGAGGTTTATATTATTGCTCTCTCTCTCTTCTCTCTCTCGCTCTGTATCTCCCTTCTCTCTTCTCTCTCTCTTGCTTCTCTCTCTCTCTCTGTCTCTCTCTCTCTCTCTCTCTCTCTCTCTCTCTCTCTTTCTCTCTCTCAATTCAATTCAAGGGGCTTTATTGGCATGGGAAACATGTGTTAACATTGCCAAAGCAAGTGAGGTAGGTAATATACAAAAGTGAAATAAACAATAAAAATTAACAGTAAACATGACACTCACAGAAGTTACAAAAGAATAAAGACATTACAAATGTCATATTATATATATATATATACAGTGTTGTAACAATGTGCAAATGGTTAAAGTACAACATGGAAAATAAATAAACATAAATATGGGTTGTATTTACAATGGTGTTTGTTCTTCACTGGTTGACCTTTTCTTGTGGCAACAGGTCACAGATCTTGCTGCTGGGATGCACACTGTGGTATTTCACCCAGTAGATATGGGAGTTTATTAAAATCGCGATTGTTTTCAAATTCTTTGTGGATCTGTGTAATCTGAGGGAAATATGTGTCTCTAATATGGTCATACATTTGTCAGGAGGTTAGGAAGTGCAGCTTAGTTTCCACCTCATTTTGTAGGCAGTGAGCACATAGCCTGTCTCCTCTTGAGAGCCATGTCTACCTACGGTGGCCTTTCTCAATAGCAAGGCTATACTCACTGAGTCTGTACAAGCTTTCCTTAAGTTTGGGTCAGTCACAGTGGTCAGGTATTCTGCCGCTGTGTACTCTCTGTTTAGGGCCAAATAGCATTCTAGTTTGCTCAGTTTTTTTGTTAATTCTTTCCAATGTGTCAAGTAATTATCTTTTTATTTTCTCATGATTTGGTTGGGTCTAATTGTGTTGCTGTACTTGGGCTCTGTGGGGTCTGTTACTGTGGGGTCTCTCTCTCTCTCTCTCTCTCTCTCTCTCTCTGTCTGTCTCTCACACTCTCTCTCTGTCTCTCTCAATTCAATTCAAAGGGCTTATTGGCATGGGAAAATCTCTCTCTCTCCCCCCATCTGCTGTGCAGGTGTTACCAATGATGTATATAAACCTTGGATTGTCGATGCTATGTATTGGCCATTGAGAGGCTTTGAAGCCACCTGTCGGCCATATTGCCACTCCCCAGTAGAATCAGTCCTCCATAGGAACAAATGGAATTCTGCAGTATTTTAATCAAACATTTTAAGGACAAAATAACATGTATTCAAGTAACATTAGTATCCCTATATATAAAATAGTTTTGTATGTCGTGTTTTGTATTATTTGTTTTGCACCCAGAACTCTGGGTCTTGTTGTTCCTGTCTGCTCTTTTATGTTTAGATAAGAATTGTATACCTGTCTTGTACCTGTACACCATTCTGTGTGTGTTGAATAAAAAATATTTGAAACAGAAAATATATAATTATATATATATATATTTTTATTTTTATTTTATTGTATGTTTAGCTCACATAATATAATTTACAAGTATGCTTTATTGTGTCTGTAAAATAATAAAAAAAATTACAACTGGGGGAGTTCCAAGATGGAGGCACTGCGGCTTCAACACAACGCCCCCTACTTGACATCTTGTGTATATATAAATCATTGGGTGTTACCTGACAGGTTTTCCATTGGATGGACATACCATCTGGAATGCAGATCTCAAGGTTTCACATACTTCAGCATCGTAGCCTTGGTGGGCCTAGGACTCTCTATACAAGCAAATAAACGTAACCTTGGCAGCTGGCACTCTCTCTCCAAATGTGTTTTGGGGAACGTAAACAATGAAAAATATATTCTGTTGACGTTTTATGATTTGGAAATGCTTAAATAATTCGTGAGTTTGATATTTAAAAATATATATATGTAGTCATAGCCTATAATGACATATCTTTGGAAGTAATTCGCCTGTGAATGCCACTTTGTCCAACCAAGAAAGAGGGCATCAGTTTACAATGCCAATGTCTGTCAGTAAGATAAACATATATATTTTTTTATTCCATGTAAACCGCAACTCCGCATTTAAGACTGGCTATCCTGATTCCTGGCACTGTTATAACAGAAACGTCACGTGTCAAAAAGTTGTAATTATGAGTTCTCTTAAAAACAGAATGTGTAGGTTACATGTGAGCCAGGCGACAGGAGCCGGAGCGCGCGATAAAGACGAGGACTTTTATTGGCCCATAGAACCGATACTTCAAATAGCAGCCCGGATCTGCCGAGTCCGTGTCACCCTTGATTGCATTTCAAAAGGAGGCCGTGGACAATAGCAGGCTAACACCTCAATAAAACTCTCGCGATTGACTGCAAACAACTCCTTTGCTGTTTTGGGAACGGCGAGGGAGAGGGAGGGGATCGGTCCGCCGGCCTGACTGGCCGTCGGAGGGGGATACTGCTGCATCAGAGGGAGAATAGAGAAGCTATGGGCTACTGGACATCGCGATCTCTAGCCTACACCTCCTCTAACTACAGAACGGAACTAACACTCAATTGTCGAGAGAAATCTGACTGACAATTAAGCGCAACGATTTTTTATTTGGAAACATTAAGTTTGTTATAAGGTTCCACTATCTAATAGTTGAACTGATACAAAAGCACGTTCAAGAATACAGGTACAGTTATCCGCGTTGCCTCTAAAGTGCACTAATTCTACGTTTACAATGGGAATTCAAAATGTAAACATAAACATGTGTCATCACCTACCGCCGCATTGGCCTATCACTCATTAGCTCTGGTCCAGCGCATTCGTGCGCGTTCCTTATTAACTAACCGTTAGTGAAATAAACGGTCACTAACGCCCTGAACCAGAGCTAGCCTGTATCCCAATCCCACCATGTGACTGGCTCACCTATCTGCATGACGCGTCCGAACACGGATGCATTATCCACGGTGCTACAGTTCCACCGCCGCTGTCTGAACTGGTATTGACATTCATTGATGCCCGTCTTGGCCCCCTCGCCAATGTAGACCATATGGTCCTGGTAGAGCTGGCACAGCTTCCTCTGCCCCTGGGAGAGTCCCGTCAGCTGGCTGCACAGAGGCTGGGCCCCGATGATGTACATCTCCGGTCTCTGGATAGGGTTCATCGCTAACGACCTGCATGCACGGATGGGAAATAGGCGGTGGGTAGTTATATACAGTGTTGAGAAAATAAACGTGTATTATAGTGTGTGGATGAGGCATTTGAGCCTATATGGCTTCAGTCAAAGATTCTCCGTTTCAATATGTCATAAAAAGCGGTACAATTGGCAATAATGGAAAATATGCATGAATTAAATCCCCAAATAATAAATATAAAGGAAAACATATAGTCTATTCTACTGTGGAAATAAAGACAGGTAAATATCGCATCGGTAATGAAATAATGATGTGCTGTAGCGATGTCAAATGATGAGGAATATGATTGGAATGTTCTCCATCAGAGTGGAACGTTTGGCAGCTCTCCGCACAAGGTCAAGATGCGGTGTTCCACTCTGCGGAGTTCTCCTGTTTCCCCCCATTCCACAAACAGCTTGGCCATTTGTGCGTAGCATGGGTAAATATTGTGACAAAGTCACCACATTTGTTCTTCTACTGGTCTCCTCCACGACACAACAGAACACACGACACCACAACACAAAACAACACACGGACGCTCTCTCAAACCCCAATCACAAAACCCACCATCTGTAAATTAATGGATCAACTGCGCATGAACTAAAGTACGCAGCGATATAGAAACTGTACAGAGTTAATTTGACATAAGAAAAAGTTCAACTTACAACCAGGAGTTGGCGTCCACCAGTAGTTGCGAGCTGCATGCGATGAGAGCGACCGCCAGCAGTAAGTGTTGCTGGGCGCTGCTGCACGGTCTCCGGCTGGTCCTGGTCTCCATGACCCCTTGCGCCACCATCACCGCCAACAAACACCAAAACGGGGAAGAAGTGCCCCTCTGTGAAAAAGACGGATCAAAAAACAACCTCTGTAATCCGCTGCGGGGGGGTTCTGGGTTCACAGAGATGACGATGCCGAGACAACCAAGAGTCAATATCCGATTCCGTGGAGATAAGGTGTCCTGCGCATTGTCCCCATGACTTTATTGACTTGTAGCTTTGTCTAAACTCTGTTCGGAACGCCTAATCCGAATTCCCAGTCGTGCGTAAAATGTGTACAAGGAAGAAAACCTGATTTTACGCATTAGGATCTATAGGCTAAGATGCGTTTAGTAAGGAGACATCAGATGTGCGTTCTGATGAAGACTAAAGTTAAATAAAAAAACACAGTCCATGAAAAGTTTAGATGACGTTGGTTAATGTTGTTGATCCGATAAGATGCATGTCTCATACTGGTATTTCCCAGAAGATTAAAAATACACGGCTATTTATGAAAACATTTGAACAAGTGTTCATTCCTTCCCTCGATCTGATCTACTTTGTAAGTTTACATTCTAAACACTGACTGCCTCTCCTCATCCCACCCCTCTCATCCCCTCTTCTCCTCATCCCACCCTCACTCCCCCTCCCCCTCTTCTCCCCCTTGTTTTACGGGCAAGGGGAGGGACGGACGCCCGCGGGGAACACGGTTCATGTCAAATCAAATTGTATTTGTCACATGCGCCGAATACAACATGTGTTTACCGTGAAATGCTGAATACAAATGCTGAATGTGTTTACCGTGAAATGCTGAATACAACATGTGTTTACCGTTAAATGCTGAATACAACATGTGTTTACCGTTTAAATGCTTACTTACAAGCCCTTAACCAACGATGCCGTTTTAAGAAAATAATGTTTAAGAAAACATTTACGAAACAAACTAAAGTAATAAAAACACAACAGAATAAAGTAACAATAACGAGGCTATATACAGTACGGGGTACCGGTACCGAGTCAATGTGGAGGCTATATACAGTACGGGGTACCGGTACCGAGTCAATGTGGAGGCTATATACAGTACAGGGGTACCGGTACCGAGTCAATGTGGAGGCTATATACAGTACGGGGGTACCGGTATCGAGTCAATGTGGAGGCTATATACAGTACGGGGTACCGGTACCGAGTCAATGTGGAGGCTATATACAGTACGGGGTACCGGTACCGAGTCAATGTGGAGGCTATATACAGTACAGGGTACCGGTACCGAGTCAATGTGGAGGCTATATACAGTACGGGGTACCGGTACCGAGTCAATGTGGAGGCTATATACAGTACGGGGTACCAAGTCAATGTGGAGGCTATATACAGGGGGTACCGGTACCGAGTCAATGTGGAGGCTATATACAGTACGGGGGTACCGGTACCGAGTCAATGTGGAGGCTATATACAGTACGGGGTACCGGTACCGAGTCAATGTGGAGGCTATATACAGGGGGTACCGAGTCAATGTGGAGGCTATATACAGGGGGTACCGAGTCAATGTGGAGGCTATATACAGTACGGGGTACCGGTACCGAGTCAATGTGGAGGCTATATACAGGGGGTACCGAGGGGAGGCTACAGGGGGTACCGAGTCAATGTGGAGGCTATATACAGTACGGGGTACCGGTACCGAGTCAATGTGGAGGCTATATACTATATAGGCTATATACAGTACGGGGTACCGGTACCGAGTCAATGTGGAGGCTATATACAGTACGGGGGTACCGGTACCGAGTCAATGTGGAGGCTATATACAGTACGGGGTACCGGTACCGGTACTATATACAGACCGTCAATGTGGAGGCTATATACAGTACGGGGGTACCGGTACCGAGTCAATGTGGAGGCTATATACAGTACGGGGGTACCGGTACCGAGTCAATGTGGAGGCTATATACAGTACAGGGGTACCGGTACCGAGTCAATGTGGAGGCTATATACAGTACGGGGTACCGGTACCGAGTCAATGTGGAGGCTATATACAGTACAGGGGTACGGTACCGAGTCAATGTGGAGGCTATATACAGTACGGGGTACCGGTACCGAGTCAATGTGGAGACTATATACAGTACGGGGTACCGAGTCAATGTGGAGACTATATACAGTACGGGGGTACCGAGTCAATGTGGAGGCTATATACAGTACGGGGTACCGGTACCGAGTCAATGTGGAGGCTATATACAGGGGGTACCAGTACCGAGTCAATGTGGAGGCTATATACAGTACGGGGGTACCGAGTCAATGTGGAGACTATATACAGTACGGGGTCAATGTGGAGACTATATACAGTACGGGGTACCGGTACCGAGTCAATGTGGAGGCTATATACAGGGGGTACCAGTACAGAGTCAATGTGGAGGCTATATACAGTACGGGGGTACCGAGTCAATGTGGAGACTATATACAGTGGAGGCTATATGGAGACTATATACAGTACGGGGTACCGGTACCGAGTCAATGTGGAGGCTATATACAGGGGGTACCGGTACAGAGTCAATGTGGAGGCTATATACAGTACGGGGGTACCGGTACCGAGTCAATGTGGAGGCTATATACAGTACGGGGTACCGGTACCGAGTCAATGTGGAGGCTATATACAGTACGGGGTACCGGTACCGAGTCAATGTGGAGACTATATACAGTACGGGGGTACCGAGTCAATGTGGAGGCTATATACAGTACGGGGTACCGGTACCGAGTCAATGTGGAGGCTATATACAGGGGGTACCGGTACAGAGTCAATGTGGAGGCTATATACAGTACGGGGGTACCGGTACCGAGTCAATGTGGAGGCTATATACAGTACGGGGTACCGGTACCGAGTCAATGTGGAGGCTATATACAGTACGGGGTACCGGTACAGAGTCAATGTGGAGACTATATACAGGGGGTACCGGTACCGAGTCAATGTGGAGGCTATATACAGTACGGGGTACCGGTACAGAGTCAATGTGGAGACTATATACAGGGGGTACCGGTACCGAGTCAATGTGGAGGCTATATACAGTACGGGGTACCGGTACCGGTACAGGGGGTACCGAGTCAATGTGGAGGCTATATACAGTACAGGGGTACGGTACCGAGTCAATGTGGAGGCTATATACAGTACGGGGGTACCGGTACCGAGTCAATGTGGAGGCTATATACAGTACGGGGTACCGGTACCGAGTCAATGTGGAGGCTATATACAGTACGGGGTACCGGGGGTACCGGTACCGAGTCAATGTGGAGGCTATATACAGTACGGGGGTACCGGTACCGAGTCAATGTGGAGGCTATATACAGTACGAGGGTACCGGTACCGAGTCAATGTGGAGACTATATACAGGGGGTACCGGTACCGAGTCAATGTGGGGGCTATATACAGTACGGGGGTACCGGTACCGAGTCAATGTGGAGGCTATATACAGTACGGGGTACCGGTACAGAGTCAATGTGGAGACTATATACAGGGGGTACCGGTACCGAGTCAATGTGGAGGCTATATACAGTACGGGGTACCGGTACAGAGTCAATGTGGAGACTATATACAGGGGGTATGTGTGGAGGCTATATACAGTACGGGGGTACCGGTACCGAGTCAATGTGGAGGCTATATACAGTACGGGGGTACCGGTACCGAGTCAATGTGGAGGCTATATACAGTACGGGGTACCGGTACCGAGTCAATGTGGAGGCTATATACAGTACGGGGTACCGGTACCGAGTCAATGTGGAGACTATATACAGGGGGTACCAGTACCGAGTCAATGTGGAGACTATATACAGGGGGTACCGGTACCGAGTCAATGTGGAGGCTATATACAGTACGGGGTACCGGTACCGAGTCAATGTGGAGGCTATATACAGTACGGGGGTACCGGTACCGAGTCAATGTGGAGGCTATATACAGTACGGGGTACCGGTACCGAGTCAATGTGGAGGCTATATACAGTACGGGGTACCGGTACCGAGTCAATGTGGAGACTATATACAGTACGGGGTACCGGTACCGAGTCAATGTGGAGGCTATATACAGTACGGGGTACCGGTACCGAGTCAATGTGGAGGCTATATACAGGGGGTACCGGTACAGAGTCAATGTGGAGGCTATATACAGTACGGGGGTACCACTACAGAGTCAATGCAATTGAAATAGAGAGAGAGAAGTGAATTGAGAGAAACCCTTGAATTGAAATAGAGAGAGAGACAACAGTGTACGTAGCAAACAGTCATTTTTGTGACTCAGACCTGATTCTGTACAAGTTGTGCACTAAAGAGCAACATCTCAACACCAAAGCCCTTCCCGGTGTGTACAATGAGCATTCTGCTGTCACTAGAATACCAGAGGAACCCAATTTAAACAAACACAATAAGGATTTTTAAGCACTATTAAATAATTGTAATATAATTGTCATTTATTTTTATTGGTATAAAAAAAATAAACGACATGGCACCAATACAAACACATATTTAAAACTGCATGTGTGTGTGTGTGTGTGTGTGTGAGAGTGTGTGTGTGTGTGTGTGTGTGAGTGTGTACACGTTTTATTATACTTGTGAGTACCAGAAGTCCTCACAAGAATAGCAAACCCTTTGCCGGTCCTCACTTGTAAAACGGCTTAGGCGTTAGGGTTAAGGTTAGGTTTAGGGTTAAGGTTAGGTTTAGGGTTAAGGTTAGGTTTAGGGTTAAGGTTAGGTTAGGGTTAAGTTTAGGTTTATGGTTAAGGTTAGGTTTAGGGGTTAGGTTTAGGGTTAGGTTTAGGGTTAGGTTTAGGGTTAAGGTTAGGTTTAGGGTTAAGGTTAGGTTCAGGGGTTAAGGTTAGGGTTAAGTTTAGGTTTATGGTTAAGGTTAGGTTTAGGGGTTAGGTTTAGGGTTAGGTTTAGGGTTAGGTTTAGGGTTAAGGTTAGGTTTAGGGTTAAGGTTAGGTTCAGGGGTTAAGGTTAGGTTTAAGGTTAGGTTTAGGGTTAAGGTTAGGTTTAGGGTTAAGGTTAGGTTTAGGGTTAAGGTTAGGTTTAGGTGTTAGGTTAGGTTTAGGGTTAAGGTTAGGTTTAGGGTTAAGGTAAGGTTTAGGGGTTAGGTTTAGGGGTTAGGTTTAGGGTTAGGTTTAGGGTTAAGGTTAGGTTCAGGGGTTAAGGTTAGGTTTAAGGTTAGGTTTAGGGTTAAGGTTAGGTTTAGGGTTAAGGTTAGGTTTAGGGTTAAGGTATAGGTTTAGGGGTTAGGGAAAATAGGATTTTGAATGGGAATTAATTGTTGGTACCCAGAAGGTCCTCACAAGTTAGTAAGACATACCTGTGTGTGTGTGTGTGTATGTGTGTGTGTGTGTGTGTGTGTGCATGCGTGCGTGCAAGAGAGAGATTAATGGAGTTAACGTTTTGGAAAATTTCACAATTCCATCAAAGTTCATGTGCGTTAAATCCCCCTTTTACTTCGACTTGATGATTTGTTTGAATAAACGCGAGTGCTTCGAAAACCTTAATCCTCCTTTGAATAAGAAAATAAAGCCGGCCACACATTGAGCTCTGAAGACTAGCTCCTCTAAAGAAAAGGCGTGTTGAAGCGAGCTTTCCTTATTTCAAATGTTCGCAAAGACAAAGTAAAACGCCATGCTGGAATGGGAACCTCTGATCTAAAGTCCTTCCACTTTCTAAAGTCGCCCAAATCAGAGTCCTCGATAATAAAATAGTCCAAAGCCGAACTACTACAAATACGGCTTTAGAGATATGTTGAACCATATGCGCATTGCTGCACACGTTTACGTATTGTTCCAGGCTGCATCACATCCGGCCGTGATTGGGAGTCCCATTGGGCAGCGGACAATTGGCCCAGCGTCGTCCGGGTTTTTGCCGGGGTAGGCCGTTACTGAAAATAATAATTTGTTCTTAACTGATTTGCCAAGTTAAATAAAGGTTAAATCAAATAAAGCAACATAAAAACGTGTTATGAGGAGCAATAAAACGAATCGAATTCAGTAACAACCGGAAAAAAACCCATCAAACTCGGAAAGGGAAGTTTTTACTTTGCACTGTGTAAAAATATAACATAGTATTCGAATGTCATAAACCTATCTTTAAAAAAAAAACTAGAAACATTTCCATTTATGTTCACAGAAAATGTAATAAACGAAGAGCATTGTAGCTCTGCTCATGGCACATGCAGGACGCATAGGGGTCGAGCCAAGCAGGTTAACCAGCTATTTCCCCAGGTCTTCCTTTCCTCTTTACTGGTCTCCGTTCCATAGACCAGACAGTCAGTGGACATATATAGGGCCTTGACTGGCGCGAGAGAGACGCCACTCGATTTCCGACCGGTCTCTGCATGATAATGCCACTGTCGTCGCCCCTTTCATCTTTCCCCAAACCCCTAGGCCTGCAACCCAACCATCAACTTTTCACGCGCCCGCGGTCGCCTTCCATCCTAGACCGACCCCCCTCCCCTCCTGTAAAGTGTCTTGACTGCCTGCAATATACATCCAGTGCTTAGGTTGTAGTGTTATGTTGTTTGAATGTGTACTAGGGTGCAATAGGTCTCCTTGTAGACCATTAGTTTCCCTGTGCTTGACCCCTTTGACGTTGGTTTCAGTGGAGAAAAATTAATGAATTAATTAACGTTTTTGGGTCACCCAATAGGACACCTAATTCTCAATGTCTTTCAAATTCCCTTAAGGGTGATAAATCGTTTTAGAGTGCTATTAGTGTTTCTCCTCCACAAACACATCTCATACCTTACACCTCTCCCGATTGGTTGCATTTGTTTGCAGGACTATATGAGCAGACAGTCAAAATAGCCGGATTATAAATAATTATTTATTGAAGGCAATTTTATAATGAAGCAATATTCCTGTTTTGGGGTTAACAGCGCCCTCTGCTGGTTAAATTGACATGGTAACCATTTCCCTGTTTATCTAACAGTCACCACAATCAGTCCCGAATCCCAGCATAGAATACAACAGCAGAGTAGGCTATTATAGAGGCTAACCACTGCCCTCCAGTGGCATCATGTAATAATTACACCTAGGCTGACGGAGAAAAAATCTGACGCTGTAGAGATCAAGTAGGTTATATTACATTAAAACGAGTGTGATATTTATGAATTGATTAGGCCTATTGCGTGTTATTATTTTTTTATCTAATGGATTGACTGTGATTTACTGGCAGGACAAATTGAAGTTAATGTTATCTATCATTTATTAGCAGTGTGAACTGTGAAGATCAGAACATGGAGTACCTAATTGCTTTACACATAAATTATTAAGTAAATGATGAACTAGTCTGGGTGTTTGATACCAAAGGATGCCACAATCGATCTGAAAAGATGAGCACTGTAGTATCTCTGCTGTTCGTCCTCTGCAGCTGTGCCTCTGACGGACCTTATCTTCAGAACACCGGTTAATGGACTCTACTACTTCACATACACCGAGTGTCGCTGTATAGAAATGGACATGTAATGGTGACTGTGACCGATGGTGATGAAACAGATGGAGAGGACAAGGGGGTTCCAATGGTGTCACTCTGCAGTTGGAAGGAGGAGATACAGTCTGAGGTCACCCTGCAGCTGGAAGGACATACAGTGTGAGGTCACCCTGCAGATGGAAGGAGATACAGTCTGAGGTCACCCTGCAGCTGGAAGGAGATACAGTCTGAGTCACCCTGCAGCAGGAAGGAGATACAGTCTGAGGTCACCCTGCAGCAGGAAGGAGATACAGTCTGAGGTCACCCTGCAGCTGGAAGGAGGAGATACAGTCTGAGGTCACCCTGCAGTTGGAATGAGATACAGTCTGAGGTCACCCTGCAGCTGGAAGGACATACAGTGTGAGGTCACCCTGCAGATGGAAGGAGATACAGTCTGAGGTCACCCTGCAGCAGGAAGGAGATACAGTCTGAGTCACCCTGCAGCAGGAAGGAGATACAGTCTGAGGTCACCCTGCAGCAGGAAGGAGATACAGTCTGAGGTCACCCTGCAGCTGGAAGGAGGAGATACAGTCTGAGGTCACCCTGCAGTTGGAAGGAGATGCAGTCTGAGGTCACCCTGCAGCAGGACACCATGTCTTCGATGACCAGGCCTCACCTCACCAGCTTCACAGGCTTTCTGCTCTTCTCTTAGAAAACAGGTTCTTCTTCTCTTTCTGGTTCTATGACGTACAGTTGTACTCTGGGACGACGTGAGAGGAAATACAGGAAACGCATGACTTAATGGTCTTCAGTTAGATTCTTCTTCTTTCTCAGATCTGCAACTGATTGTGAAAACTAAACTTTGAGAACAATATGAAAATCCCACATTGCTGATTATGAAGAATAAAATGTGACATCATCTGGGTCCCCTTTGTCAAAGTATCTGCTCTCATCTATTTCCTAACAATAAAATGCATCTAACAATTGAATGGTCATTATTTGAAATAATGCCAGTAAATATCACAACAGATTGTAGTCTGGTCTGGTCTGGTCTGGTCTGGTCTGGTCCTGTCTGTTCTGGTCTGGTCTGGTCTGGTCTGTTCTGGTCTGGTCTGTTCTGTTCTGGTCTGGTCTGGTCTGGTCCTGTCTGTTCTGGTCTGGTCTGGTCTGGTCTGTTCTGGTCTGGTCTGTTCTGTTCTGGTCTGGTCTGGTCCTGTCTGTTCTGGTCTGGTCCTGTCTGGTCTGGTCCTGTCTGTTCTGGTCTGTTCTGTTCTGGTCTGGTCTGGTCTGGTCCTGTCTGGTCTGGTCTGGTCCTGTCTGTTCTGGTCTGTTCTGTTCTGGTCTGGTCTGGTCTGGTCTGGTCTGTTCTGGTCTGGTCTGGTCTGGTCTGTTCTGGTCTGGTCTGGTCTGGTCCTGTCTGTTTTGGTCTGGTCCTGTCTGGTCTGGTCTGGTCCTGTCTGTTCTGGTCTGTTCTGTTCTGGTCTGGTCTGGTCTGGTCCTGTCTGTTCTGGTCTGTTCTGTTCTGTTCTGGTCTGTTCTGGTCTGTTCTGTTCTGTTCTGGTCTGGTCTGTTCTGGTCTGGTCTGGTCCTGTCTGTTCTGGTCTGGTCTGGTCTGGTCTGTTCTGGTCTGGTCTGTTCTGTTCTGTTCTGGTCTGGTCTGTTCTGTTCTTTTCTGGTCTGGTCTGGTCTGGTCTGGCCTGGCCTGGCCTGTTCTGGTCTGGCCTGGCCTGGCCTGGCCTGTTCTGGTCTGTTCTGGTCTGTTCTGGTCTGTTCTGGTCTGGTCTGTTCTGGTCTGGTCTGGTCTGTTCTGGTCTGTTCTGGTCTGGTCTGATCTGGTCTGTTCTGGTCTGTTCTGGTCTGGTCTGGCCTGGTCTGTTCTGGTCTGTTCTGGTCTGTTCTGTTCTGGTCTGGTCTGTTCTGGTCTGGTCTGTTCTGGTCTGGTCTGGTCTGTTCTGTTCTGGTCTGGTCTGGCCTGGTCTGTTCTGGTCTGTTTTGTTCTGGTCTGGTCTGGTCTGTTCTGGTCTGTTCTGTTCTGGTCTGGTCTGGTCTGTTCTGTTCTGTTCTGGTCTGTTCTGTTCTGGTCTGTTCTGGTCTGTTCTGTTCTGGTCTGTTCTGGTCTGGTCTGTTCTGGTCTGGTCTGGTCTGGTCTGTTCTGGTCTGGTCTGGTCTGTTCTGTTCTTGTCTGTTTTGGTCTGGTCTGGTCTGTTCTGGTCTGGTCTGGTCTGGTCTGGTCTGGTCTGTTCTGGTCTGGTCTGGTCTGTTCTGGTCTGGTCTGGTCTGTTCTGGTCTGTTCTGGTCTGGTCTCTCCTTGCAGAAGTGAAAACATGTTTTGCAGTGGTCTCTACATCACACATCTTTTATAAGACTTGAACTGCTGTGAATGAATCAAGGACTAATTCATGCTCAAGGCACTGTCTTATATAAACACCTTACATAGTAACATAACCTGTTCAGACCTACAGTACATATCAATGTGGTTTTACAGTAATAACCCGCTATTCCTTATAGCTGCCACATGGGGGCGCACTTCAGCACAAACCACACATCAAGCTCCCAGGCATGAAAAATACATTTTCTCCTGAGCTCTATGCTATAACTATCTAGCCAGGTGCAATGTCAGTGTAACGCCTCAATCACACCTACAGAGTCTTTGCGTTTTGGTACACCAGAATTACATTCATTTACAACGGAATGCTGTGCTGGCCATGCAGCTTTGAGTTGCAGAGTGTCAGCTGCAGTGTGTTCTGTGTTCTGTGTTCTGGGTTCTGGGTTCTGTGTTCTGGGTTCTGGGTTCTGTGTTCTGTGGTGCATCAAACTGTATGTGTAGACTTGACAGAAATAGCAGCAAAAGGTGAATGTTTTGCTTTCCCCATTTTCCCCATTTTCCCCATTTTCCCCATTTTCCACATTTGAAGACAGATGGTGAGTAGTTGACTCAAAGAGAGAGTAAGACCATAGTTGAACAGTTAATGAACAAATTAATTTCTTCCAAAATAAAGGAGAAGCAAGAGAGAGTGAGAGAGATTGTCATTTTTTTTCAGTTTCACTTACTTAGTTAGCAAATGCAGCTAGCTAGTATAGTCTACTGAAACACACTGCTCAAACAGAGGGATGCTATGCTAGCTAGCTGGCTATAACAGAGGGATGCTATGTTAGCTAGCTGGCTATAACAGAGGGATGCTATGTTAGCTAGCTGGCTATAACAGAGGGATGCTATGTTAGCTAGCTGGCTATAATAGAGGGATGCTATGTTAGCTAGCTGGCTATAACAGAGGGATGCTATGTTAGATAGCTGGCTATAACAGAGGGATGCTATGTTAGCTAGCTGGCTATAAGAGAGGGATGCTATGTTAGCTAGCTGGCTATAACAGAGAGATGCTATGTTAGCTAGCTGGCTATAACAGAGGGATGCTATGTTAGCTAGCTGGCTATGACTTTCCAACACAACACTGGAACTCTTCCAAGTCAAGGTAAGCTTTTGGTTTGACTCATTTATTGCCACTGGGTCCCCCCGGTCTAACTACCTACTGACTGTACACTGCAACATTACTACACGACTGTAGAGGGTTTACTAACGCGTCAGATCTATTAGCTATGCTGACTATGACGTTACTTTAGCTAATAGGTTGTGTGTAGCGGTTTGCCGGTCACATACAGCTGATGTGTTGTGCATTGAAGTCCACAAGAGAAGGGACAAGGTGAGAGGAGGAGAGCGCACAGATAGATGCGAGAAGGAATACAACGTGGCTGCTATGAAAGGGAATTGTGTTTACGAGTGATCGTGGGTGTATTCATTCTGCCGATTCTGTTGAAAAAAAGGTTTCTTAAACGGAAGCAAACTGAATAAAACAGGGATAAACATATCTAAATAATTATATAATAACTAAATAACTATATAATAACTATATAATAACTAAATAACTATATAATAACTAAATAACTATATAATAACTAAATAATTATATAATAACTCAATAACTATATAATAACTATATAACTATATAATAACTAAATAACTATATAATAACTAAATAACTATATAATAACTAAACAACTATATAATAACTATATAATAACTATATAATAACTAAACAACTATATAATAACTATATAATAACTATATAATAACTATATAACTATATAATAACTATATAACTATATAATAACTATATAATAACTATTTAACTATATAATAACTATATAATAACTAAACAACTATATAATAACTATATAACTATATAATAACTATATAACTATATAATAACTATATAATAACTATATAACTATATAATAACTATATAATAACTAAACAACTATATAATAACTATATAATAACTATATAATAACTATATAACTATATAATAACTATATAACTATATAATAACTATATAATAACTATATAACTATATAATAACTATATAATAACTAAATAACTATATAATAACTCAATAACTATATAATAACTCAATAACTATATAATAACTCAATAACTATATAATAACTAAATAACTATATAATAACTATATAACTATATAATAACTATATAACTATATAATAATTATATAATAACTCAATAACTATATAATAACTAAATAACTATATAATAACTAAATAACTATATAATAACTAGATAACTATCTAATAACTAAATAACTATATAATAACTAAATAACTATATAATTACTATATAATAACTAAATAACTATATAATAACTAAATAACTATGTAATAACTCAATAACTATATAATGACTAAATAACTATCTAATAACTAAATAACTATATAATAACTAAATAACTATATAATAACAATATAATAACTAAATAACTATATAATAACTAAATAACTATATAATAACTCAATAACTATATATTAACTAAATAACTATATAATAACTCAATAACTATATAATAACTCAATAACTATATAATAACTCAATAACTATATAATAACTAAATAACTATATAATAACTCGATAACTATATAATAACTATATAATAACTCAATAACTATATAATAACTATATAATAACTCAATAACTATATAATAACTCAATAACTATATAATAACTCAATAACTATATAATAACTCAATAACTATATAATAACTAAATAATAACTAAATAACTATATAATAACTAAATAACTATATAATAACTCAATAACTATATAATAATAACTCAATAACTATACAATAACTAAATACCTATATAATAACTAAATAACTATATAATAACTAAATAACTATATAACAACTAAATAACTATATAATAACTAAATAACCATATAATAACTCAATAACTATATAATAACTAAATAACTATATAATAACTAAATAACTATATAATAACTCAATAATGACATAATAACTAAATAACTATATAATAACTCACTAACTATATAATAACTAAATAACTATATAATAACCAAATAACTATATAATAACTAAATAACTATATAATAACTCAATAACTATATAATAAATAAATAACTACATAATAACTAAATAACTATATAATAACTAAATAACTATATAATAACTCAATAACTACATTTGCAAATGTTGGACTAATGACAGGGAAAATTCAAGTATCATGTAGTATCCTAAACCTATCGCTGTCACATTGAACTGGGTGAATGAAATATAAATGACAGTCATCCAATATGCTCACGGAAAACAAATCTTCCTCCATCTTAAATTACACTGTTCCCTATATAGTGCGCTACTTTTCACTGGTCAAAAGTAGTCCACAATAGGAAATAGGCTGCCATTTGGAACACACGCTCTCTGACATTCTAAGCAGAGAGGAGAGGAGAGGAGAGGAGAGGAGAGAAGGGGAGAGGAGAGGAGAGAAGAGAAGGGGAGAGGAGAGAAGAAAAGGGGAGAGAAGGGGAGAGGAGAGGAGGGGAGAGGAGAGAAGGGGAGAGGAGAGGAGGAGAGGTTATAAGAGGAGAGAAGGGGAGATGAGAGGAGAGAAGAGGAGAGAAGGGGAGAGGAGAGGAGAGAAGAGAAGGGGAGAGGAGAGGAGAGGAGAGAAGGGGAGAGGAGAGGAGAGAAGAGAAGGGGAGAGGAGAGAAGAGAAGGGGAGAGGAGAGGAGGGGAGAGGAGAGAGAGGGGGAGAGGAGAGGAGGAGAGGTTATGAGAGGAGAGAAGGGGAGATGAGAGGAGATAAGAGGAGAGGAGAGGAGAGGAGAGAAGGGGAGAGGAGAGGAGAGAAGAGAAGGGGAGAGGAGAGAAGAGAAGGGGAGAGGAGAGGAGAGAAGAGAAGGGGAGAGAAGGGGAGAGGAGAGGAGGGGAGAGGAGAGGAGAGAAGGGGAGAGGAGAGGAGGAGAGGTTATGAGAGGAGAGAAGGGGAGATGAGAGGAGATAAGAGGAGAGGAGAGGAGAGAAGGGGAGGAGGAGAGGAGAGAAGGAGAAGGGGAGAGGAGAGAAGAGAAGGGGAGAGGAGAGGAGAGAAGAGAGGAGGGGAGAGGAGAGGAGGGGAGGGGAGGGGAGAGGAGAGGAGAGAAGAGAAGGGGAGAGGAGAGAGGAGAGAAGGGGAGAGGAGAGGAGAGGAGAGAAGGGGAGAGGAGAGAAGAGTAGGGTAGAGGAGAGGAGAGAAGGGGAAAGGAGAGGAGAGGAGAGGAGAGAAGGGGAGAGGAGAGGAGAGAAGGGGAGAGGAGAGAAGAGAAGGGGAGAGGAGAGGAGAGAAGAGAAGGGGAGAGGAGAGGAGAGAAGGGGAGAGGAGAGGAGAGAAGGGGAGAGGAGAGGAGAGAGGAGAGGAGAGAAGGGGAGAGGGGAGGAGAGAAGAGAAGGGGAGAGGAGATAAGGGGAGAGGAGAGGAGGGGAGGGGAGGGGAGGGGAGGGGAAGGGAGAGTAGAGTAGAGGAGAGGAGAGGAGAGGAGGGGAGAGGAGAGTAGAGAAGGGGAGAGGAGAGGAGAGGAGGGGAGAGAAGGGGAGAGGAGAGGAGGGGAGAGGAGAGGAGAGAAGGAGAGAGGAGAGGAGGAGAGGAGAGGTTATGAGAGGAGAGAAGGGGAGATGAGAGGAGAGAAGAGAAGGGGAGAGGAGAGGAGAGGAGAGAAGAGGAGAGGAGAGGAGAGAAGAGGAGTGGAGAGGAGAGAAGGGGAGAGGAGAGGAGAGGAGGAGAGGAGAGGAGAGGAGAGAAGAGGAGAGAAGGGGAGAGAAGGGGAGAGGAGAGGAGAGGGAAGGAGAGGAGAGAAGAGAAGGGGAGAGGAGAGGAGAGGAGAGGAGAGAAAAGAAGGGGAGAGGAGAGGAGAGGAGAAGAGGGGAGAGGAGAGGAGAGAAGAGAAGGGGAGAGGAGGGGAGAGGAGAGAAGAGTAGGGTAGAGGAGAGGAGAGAAGGGGAAAGGAGATAAGAGAAGGGGAGAGGAGAGGAGAGAAGGGGAGAGGAGTGAAGAGAAGGGGAGAGGAGAGGAGAGAAGAGAAGGGGAGATGAGAGGAGAGAAGGGGAGAGGAGAGGAGAGAGGAGAGGAGAGAAGGGGAGAGGGGAGGAGAGAAGAGAAGGGGAGAGGGGAGAGGAGAGGAGATAAGGTGAGAGGAGAGGAGGGGAGGGGAGAGTAGAGTAGAGTAGAGGAGAGGAGAGTAGAGAAGGGGAGAGGAGAGGAGAGGAGGGGAGAGAAGGGGAGAGGAGAGGAGGGGAGAGAAGGGGAGAGGAGAGGAGAGAAGAGGAGTGGAGAGGAGAGAAGGGGAGAGGAGAGGAGAGGGAAGGAGAGGAGAGGAGAGAAGGGGAGAGGAGAGGAGAGGAGAGGAGGGGAGAGGAGAGGAGAGAAGAGAAGGGGAGAGGAGAGGGGAGGAGAGGAGAGAAGGGGAGAGGAGAGGAGAGAAGGGGAGAGGAGTGGGGAGGAGAGGAGAGGAGAGGAGAGAAGGGGAGAGGAGAGGAGAGGAGGGGAGAGGATCCACATGGATTGGCTGTGGTCTGATTGGCTGTGGTCTGATTGGCTGTGGTCTGTGATACAGACATAAACATCATCCACTGGAGGTGTATCTACAGCAGGAAGGACCTGCTGGTCCACCAGTGTTGACAGTGTCACTGGCTTTGT
>NW_027258082.1:67500-75000 GCF_045791955.1 Oncorhynchus clarkii lewisi | reverse complement strand
ACTGTCCCTGTGTGTCCTGAGACAGAGAAGAGTAGAGAACTGTCCCTGTGTGTCCTGAGACAGAGAAGAGTAGAAAACTGTCCCTGTGTGTCCTGAGACAGAGAAGAGTAGAAAACTGTCCCTGTGTGTCCTGAGACAGAGAAGAGTAGAAAACTGTCCCTGTGTGTCCTGAGACAGAGAAGAGTAGAGAACTGTCCCTGTGTGTCCTGAGACAGAGAAGAGTAGAAAACTGTCCCTGTGTGTCCTGAGACAGAGAAGAGTAGAGAACTGTCCCTGAGTGTCCTGAGACAGGGGAGAGTAGAGAACTGTCCCTGTGTGTCCTGAGACAGAGAAGAGTAGAGAACTGTCCCTGTGTGTCCTGAGACAGAGAAGACTAGAGAACTGTCCCTGTGTGTCCTGAGACAGAGAAGAGTAGAAAACTGTCCCTGTGTGTCCTGAGACAAAGAAGAGTAGAGAACTGTCCCTGTGTGTCCTGAGACAGAGAAGAGTAGAGAACTGTCCCTGTGTGTCCTGAGACAGAGAAGAGTAGAGAACTGTCCCTGTGTGTCCTGAGACAGAGAAGACTAGAGAACTGTCCCTGTGTGTCCTGAGACAGAGAAGAGTAGAGAACTGTCCCTGTGTGTCCTGAGACAGAAAAGAGTAGAGAACTGTCCCTGTGTGTCCTGAGACAGGGAAGAGAAGAGAACTGTCCCTGTGTATCCTGAGACAGAGAAGAGTAGAGAACTGTCCCTGTGTGTCCTGAGACAGAGAAGAGTAGAGAACTGTCCCTGTGTGTCTTGAGACAGAGAAGAGTAGAGAACTGTCCCTGTGTGTCCTGAGACAGAGAAGAGTAGAAAACTGTCCCTGTGTGTCCTGAGACAGAGAAGAGTAGAAAACTGTCCCTGTGTGTCCTGAGACAGAGAAGAGTAGAGAACTGTCCCTGTGTGTCCTGAGACAGAGAAGAGTAGAGAACTGTCCCTGTGTGTCCTGAGATAGGGAAGAGTAGAGAACTGTCCCTGTGTGTCCTGAGATAGAGAAGAGTAGAGAACTGTCCCTGTGTGTCCTGAGACAGAAAAGACTAGAGAACTGTCCCTGTGTGTCCTGAGACAGAGAAGAGTAGAAAACTGTCCCTGTGTGTCCTGAGACAGAGAAGAGTAGAAAACTGTCCCTGTGTGTCCTGAGACAGAGAAGAGTAGAGAACTGTCCATGTGTGTCCTGAGACAGAGAAGAGTAGAGAACTGTCCCTGTGTGTCCTGAGACAGAGAAGAGTAGAGAACTGTCCCTGTGTGTCCTGAGACAGAGAAGACTAGAGAACTGTCCCTGTGTGTCCTGAGACAGAGAAGAGTAGAGAACTGTCCCTGTGTGTCCTGAGACAGGGAAGAGTAGAGAACTGTCCCTGTGTATCCTGAGACAGAGAAGACTAGAGAACTGTCCCTGTGTGTCCTGATACAGAGAAGAGTAGAGAACTGTCCCTGTGTGTCCTGAGACAGAGAAGACTAGAGAACTGTCCCTGTGTGTCCTGAGACAGAGAAGAGTAGAGCACTGTCCCTGTGTGTCCTGAGACAGAGAAGAGTAGAGAACTGTCCCTGTGTGTCCTGAGACAGAGAAGAGTAGAGAACTGCCGTGATAACTAGGTGGTTTCCCTCAGGTCCTGTTCTGTGTCATGTGATACAAGTGCTAGAACTCCAATTTAGCTATTCTACACCTTTCCTCCTAGTTGACCTTTTATATGTTCTCTCTCCTCCTAGTTGACCTTTAATGTTCTCTCTCCTCCTAGTTGACCTTCTATATGTTCTCTCACCTCCTAGTTGACCTCTCTCCTCCTAGTTGACCTTTTATATGTTCTCTCACCTCCTAGTTGACCTCTCTCCTCCTAGTTGACCTCTCTCCTCCTAGTTGACCTTTTATATGTTCTCTCTCCTCCTAGTTGACCTCTCTCCTCCTAGTTGACCTTTTATATGTTCTCTCTCCTCCTAGTTGACCTCTCTCCTCCTAGTTGACCTTTTATATGTTCTCTCTCCTCCTAGTTGACCTCTCTCCTCCTAGTTGACCTTTTATATGTTCTCTCTCCTCCTAGTTGACCTCTCTCCTCCTAGTTGACCTTTTATATGTTCTCTCACCTCCTAGTTGACCTCTCTCCTCCTAGTTGACCTCTCTCCTCCTAGTTGACCTTTATACGTTCTCTCTCCTCCTAGTTGACCTTTTATACGTTCTCTCTCCTCCTAGTTGACCTTTATACGTTCTCTCTCCTCCTAGTTTACCTTTTATACGTCCTCTCTCCTCCTAATTGACCTTTTATATGTTCTCTCTCCTCCTAGTTGACCTTTCCTCCTATACTTCTCTCTCCTCCTAGTTGACCTTTTATATGTTCTCTCTCCTCCTCTCTCCTCCTAGTTGAGTTGACCTTTTATACGTTCTCTCTCCTCCTAGTTGACCTTTTATATGTTCTCTCTCCTCCTAGTTGACCTCTCTCCTCCTAGTTGACCTTTTATACGTCTCTCTCCTCCTAGTTGACCTTTTATATGTTCTTGACTCTCTCCTCCTAGTTGACCTCTCTCCTCCTAGTTGACCTCTCTCCTCCTACCTTTTATACGTCCTCTCTCCTCCTAATTGACCTTTTATATGTTCTCTCTCCTCCTAGTTGACCTCTCTCCTCATAGTTGACCTTTTATACGTTCTCTCTCCTCCTAGTTGACCTTTTATATGTTCTCTCTCCTCCTAGTTGACCTCTCTCCTCCTAGTTGACCTTTTATATGTTCTCTCTTCTCCTAGTTGACCTCTCTCCTCCTAGTTGACCTTTTATACGTTCTCTCTCCTCCTAGTTGACCTTTTATATGTTCTCTATCCTCCTAGTTGACCTCTCTCCTCCTAGTTGACCTTTTATACGTTCTCTCTCCTCCTAGTTGACCTTTTATATGTTCTCTCTCCTCCTAGTTGACCTCTCTCCTCATAGTTGACCTTTTATATGTTCTCTCTCCTCCTAGTTGACCCTCTCTCCTCATAGTTGACCTTTTATATGTTCTCTCTCCTCCTAGTTGAACTCTCTCCTCCTAGTTGACCTTTATATGTTTTCTCTCCTCCTAGTTGACCTTTATACGTTCTCTCTCCTCCTAGTTGACCTTTATACGTTCTCTCTCCTCCTAGTTGACCTTTTATACGTTCTCTCTCCTCCTAGTTGACCTTTTATATGTTCTCTCTCCTCCTAGTTGACCTTTATATGTTTTCTCTCCTCCTAGTTGACCTTTATACGTTCTCTCTCCTCCTAGTTGACCTTTATACGTTCTCTCTCCTCCTAGTTGACCTTTTATATGTTCTCTCTCCTCCTAGTTGACCTTTTATATGTTCTCTCTCCTCCTAGTTGACCTCTCTCCTCCTAGTTGACCTCTCTCCTCCTAGTTGACCTTTTATATGTTCTTTCACCTCCTAGTTGACCTCTCTCCTCCTAGTTGACCTTTTATATGTTCTCTCTCCTCCTAGTTGACCTTTAATGTTCTCTCTCCTCCTAGTTGACCTTTAATGTTCTCTCTCCTCCCAGTTGACCTTTTATATGTTCTCTCTCCTCCTAGTTGACCTCTCTCCTCCTAGTTGACCTTTTATATGTTCTCTCACCTCCTAGTTGACCTCTCTCCTCCTAGTTGACCTTTTATATGTTCTCTCTCCTCCTAGTTGACCTTTAATGTTCTCTCTCCTCCTAGTTGACCTTTTATATGTTCTCTCACCTCCTAGTTGACCTCTCTCCTCCCAGTTGACCTTTTATATGTTCTCTCTCCTCCTAGTTGACCTCTCTCCTCCTAGTTGACCTTCTCTCCTCCTAGTTGATCTTTTATATGTTCTCTCTCCTCCTAGTTGATCTTTTATATGTTCTCTCTCCTCCTAGTTTACCTTTTAAATGTTCTCTCACCTCCTAGTTGACCTTTTATATGTTCTCTCTCCTCCCAGTTGAACTTTTATATGTTCTCTCACCTCCTAGTTGACCTTTTATATGTTCTCTCTCCTCCTAGTTGACCTCTCTCCTCCTAGTTTACCCTCTCTCCTCCTAGTTGACCTTTTATATGTTCTCTCACCTCCTAGTTGATCTTTTATATGTTCTCTCTCCTCCCAGTTGACCTTTTATATGTTCTCTCACCTAGTTGACCTTTTATATGTTCTCTCTCCTCCTAGTTGACCTCTCTCCTCCTAGTTGACCTTTTATATGTTTTCTCTCCTCCTAGTTGACCTCTCTCCTCCTAGTTGACCTTTATACGTTCTCTCTCCTCCTAGTTGACCTTTTATATGTTCTCTCTCCTCCTAGTTGACCTCTCTCCTCCTAGTTGACATTTTATATGTTCTCTCACCTCCTAGTTGACCTCTCTCCTCCTAGTTGACCTTTTATACGTTCTCTCTCCTCCTAGTTGACCTCTCTCCTCCTAGTTGACCTTTATACGTTCTCTCTCCTCCTAGTTGACCTCTCTCCTCCTAGTTGACCTTTATACGTTCTCTCTCCTCCTAGTTGACCTTTTATATGTTCTCTCACCTCCTAGTTGACCTTTATACGTTCTCTCTCCTCCTAGTTGACCTTTATACGTTCTCTCTCCTCCTAGTTGACCTTTATACGTTCTCTCTCCTCCTAGTTGACCTTTATACGTTCTCTCTCCTCCTAGTTGACCTTTTATATGTTCTCTCTCCTCCTAGTTGACCTTTTATATGTTCTCTCTCCTCCTAGTTGACCTCTCTCCTCCTAGTTGACCTTTTATATGTTCTCTCTCCTCCTAGTTGACCTCTCTCCTCCTAGTTGACCCTCTCTCCTCATAGTTGACCTTTTATATGTTCTCTCTCCTCCTAGTTGACCTCTCTCCTCCTAGTTGACCTTTTATATGTTCTCTCTCCTCCTAGTTGACCTCTCTCCTCATAGTTGACCTCTCTCCTCCTAGTTGACCTTTTATATGTTCTCTCTCCTCCTAGTTGACCTCTCTCCTCCTAGTTGACCTTTATACGTTCTCTCTCCTCCTAGTTGACCTTTTATATGTTTTCTCTCCTCCTAGTTGACCTCTCTCCTCCTAGTTGACCTTTATACGTTCTCTCTCCTCCTAGTTGACCTTTTATATGTTCTCTCTCCTCCTAGTTGACCTCTCTCCTCCTAGTTGACATTTTATATGTTCTCTCACCTCCTAGTTGACCTCTCTCCTCCTAGTTGACCTTTTATATGTTCTCTCTCCTCCTAGTTGACCTCTCTCCTCCTAGTTGACCTCTCTCCTCCTAGTTGACCTTTATACGTTCTCTCTCCTCCTAGTTGACCTCTCTCCTCCTAGTTGACCTTTATACGTTCTCTCTCCTCCTAGTTGACCTTTTATATGTTCTCTCACCTCCTAGTTGACCTTTATACGTTCTCTCTCCTCCTAGTTGACCTTTATACGTTCTCTCTCCTCCTAGTTGACCTTTATACGTTCTCTCTCCTCCTAGTTGACCTTTATACGTTCTCTCTCCTCCTATTTGACCTTTTATATGTTCTCTCTCCTCCTAGTTGACCTTTTATATGTTCTCTCTCCTCCTAGTTGACCTCTCTCCTCCTAGTTGACCTTTTATATGTTCTCTCTCCTCCTAGTTGACCTCTCTCCTCCTAGTTGACCCTCTCTCCTCATAGTTGACCTTTTATATGTTCTCTCTCTCCTCCTCTCTCCTCCTAGTTGACCTTTTATATCTCCTCCTAGTTGACCTTCTCTCTCCTCCTAGTTGACCTCTCTCCTCATAGTTGACCTCTCTCCTCCTAGTTGACCTTTTATATGTTCTCTCTCCTCCTAGTTGACCTCTCTCCTCCTAGTTGACCTTTATACGTTCTCTCTCCTCCTAGTTGACCTCTCTCCTCCTAGTTGACCTTTATACGCTCTCTCTCCTCCTAGTTGACCTCTCTCCTCCTAGTTGACCTTTATACGTTCTCTCTCCTCCTAGTTGACCTTTTATATGTTCTCTCTCCTCCTAGTTGACCTTTATACGTTCTCTCTCCTCCTAGTTGACCTCTCTCCTCCTAGTTGACCTTTATACGTTCTCTCTCCTCCTAGTTGACCTTTTATACGTTCTCTCTCCTCCTAGTTGACCTCTCTCCTCCTAGTTGACCTTTATACGTTCTCTCTCCTCCTAGTTGACCTTTATACGTTCTCTCTCCTCCTAGTTGACCTTTATACGTTCTCTCTCCTCCTAGTTGACCTTTATACGTTCTCTCTCCTCCTAGTTGACCTTTTATATGTTCTCTCTCCTCCTAGTTGACCTTTATATGTTTTCTCTCCTCCTAGTTGACCTTTATACGTTCTCTCTCCTCCTAGTTGACCTTTATACGTTCTCTCTCCTCCTAGTTGACCTTTATATGTTCTCTCTCCTCCTAGTTGACTTTTATACGTTCTCTCTCCTCCTAGTTGACTTTTATACGTTCTCTCTCCTCCTAGTTGACCTTTTATATGTTCTCTCTCCTCCTAGTTGACCTTTTATATGTTCTCTCTCCTCCTAGTTGACCTCTCTCCTCCTAGTTGACCTTCTATTCGTTCCCTCTCCTCCTAGTTGACCTCTCTCCTCCTAGTTGACCTCTCTCCTCCTAGTTGACCTTCTATACGTTCCCTCTCCTCCTAGTTGACCTCTCTCCTCCTAGTTGACCTTCTATACGTTCCCTCTCGTCCTAGTCACTCAGGTGAGCCCCTTCAATGGCTACTATTACGCAGATCCTTTATGCATGTGTTTATGTGTGTGAGTGTTCTGGTAATATAGGTCAGGTTGATTGTAATAGACTACTTCTCTCTCTCTCTCTCCGTCTCCCTCTCTCTCTCTGTCTCTCTCTCTCTCTCTCTCTCTCTCTCTCTCCCTCTCTTTGTCTCTCTCTCTCTCTCCGTCTCCCTTTCTCTCCGTCTCCCTCTCTCTCTCTCTCTCTCTTTGTCTCCCTCTCTATCTCTCTCCTCCCTCTCTTTGTCTCTCTCTCTCTCTCTCTCTCTCTCTGTCTCTCTCTCTCTCTCCGTCTCCCTTTCTCTCCGTCTCCCTATCTCTCTCTCTCTCTCTTTGTCTCCCTCTCTCTCTCTCTCTCTCTCTCTCTCTTGTCTCTCTCTCTCTCTCTCTCTTTCTCTCTCCCTCTCTCCCTCTGTCTCTATGTCACCCCCCCCCCCTCTCTTTCTCCAGTAGTGGGTACAGGAGGGGCATGCTCCCAGAGCTGGTGGACCAAGGAGGAGGCAACGTGGCTGAGAGCTGTCCCTGGCACACTGAGGCTGTGCTGGCTACCTATCAGGCCTGGACCTTTCCTGGAGAAACACACTGGCAGGGAATCTGACGCAAGCTGAGACACACACTCACATACACACCGACTCACACACACACACACTCACTGGCAGGGAAGCCGACGCAAGTTGAGACAAACACACACATACACACCGACTCACATACACACACACACACACACACACACACACACACACACACACACACACACACACACACACGGCACAGAGCTCACAAACCACCAGGGGAATGAATAGCTTTAGCCTTCCAGTCAGGGGGAGCAGAGGGAAT
>NW_027258082.1:50000-60000 GCF_045791955.1 Oncorhynchus clarkii lewisi | reverse complement strand
TGCCTAGGAAGCCGATACGGGCCGCTAGATGTGTATATCGTCTCGGATTGATGTGCATTCCACTCGTACCCTTGTCTGAACACGGTGTGCAACATCCTAAATTGTCCCAAAAAAATCAGAAAATTGTGTTTTATTAAGACAGTAGACATCCCCCCCCCCCGGCGGCCATTAAAGCCTTTGCAGCCTGTATGGAGGATGCTCCACGTACGAGCCGGTCCAGGGGTAGTGGGGACGCACGTGTATTACCGAGAATCATGCATGTAGATCTAGCTCCCATTATCGGTTGCCTAGGCTACGCTAGGGGGAATTTCCTTATAGGCTAGGTTTGGGGCATTTCTGTGCCCCAAACATGAACATTTTATCAGACACTCGTATCCAGAAGCAACTTATAGGAGCAATTAGGGTAAAGTGCCTTGCTCCAGGGAACATCGGCAGATTCTTCCCCTAGTCAGCTCGCCGATTTTAACCAGCAACCTTTCGGTTACTGGCACAACCTCTTAACCTCTAGGCTACCTGCTACCCTAATAACACAGACCTCTTAACCCCTAGGCTACCGGCCACCCTAATAACACAGACCTCTTAACCCCTAGGCTACCGGCCACCCTAATAACACAGACCTCTTAACCCCTAGGCTACCGGCCACCCTAATAACACTGACCTCTTAACCCCTAGGCTACTGGCCACCCTAATAACACAGACCTCTTAACCCCTAGGCTACCGGCCACCCTAATAACACAAACCTTTTAACCCCTAGGCTACCGGCCACCCTAATAACACAGACCTCTTAACCCCTAGGCTACCGGCCACCCTAATAACACAGACCTCCTACACCACTTTTACACCACTCACACCTCTATGGAATCAAAGGCTTTTGAAAGTCTATAAAACAGGCAAATATCTTTTGTGAGTTTGGCGGACATGTTTTTTGACCAAGGTTTGGAGGGAAAAGGAAGGGGAGACCTAGCCAGTTGTACAACTGAATGCATTCAACCAAAATGTGTCTTCCGTATTTAACCCCTCTGAATCAGAGAGGTGTGAGGGGGTGCCTTCGGTTCATACCCCCAAGACATATGGTAATGATGAGAGGTTAGCATGTCTTAGGGGTATGATATAAGATGCTAACCTCCTGTGTTATTGTAATGGTGAGAGGTTAGCATGTCTTAGGGGTATGATATAAAATGCTAACCTCCTGTGTTATTGTAATGGTGAGAGGTTAGCATGTCTTAGGGGTATGATATAAAATGCTAACCTCCTGTGTTATTGTAATGGTGAGAGGTTAGCATTTCTTAGGGGTATGATATAAAATGCTAACCTCCTGTGTTATTGTAATGGTGAGAGGTTAGCATTTCTTAGGGGTATGATATAAAATGCTAACCTCCTGTGTTATTGTAATGGTGAGAGGTTAGCATGTCTTAGGGGTATGATATAAAATGCTAACCTCCAGTGTTATTGTAATGGTGAGAGGTTAGCATGTCTTAGGGGAATGATATAAAATGCTAACCTCCTGTGTTATTGTAATGGTGAGAGGTTAGCATGTCTTAGGGGAATGATCTTTGACCTTCTGTAACTTTCTCACTCATCATTATTCACAATTCATTCAGGATTATCCGTAATCATGGAAGCATTCACATTAACGTCGAAGTGTTTAGAAATATAGTATATTCTTATTTATAATAAAATGGACTCCAAAATGACAGAGGGAGAGAGAGAGACAGAGATAGAATGAGTACGAGAGCAAGGGAGCGAGAGAGGGAGACTATCATGTTTTACCTCTTGTTGTGTAACCTGGGTAAATGAGATTGTATTGGGAAACATTTATTGTATTGAGTGTATTATATGTATTTTAGGTTTAAAGCGTTATATTAATCAATGGTTTCACTGCATTGCAGCCAGTCTATGTGACTTGCTCTATCAAAACAGATTCAGAGTTTTTCTGGAAAGAGGAGAATGTCAGCTTTCTAATGATTCCAACACTACTCCAATGATTCCATCTCCACTCCAAATATCAAGTGAGTTACGTGCCATTACACTCAGAGTGTCACCAAAACCAGTTTGCAGTTACTTTTCAAGACATTTATTCAAATAATGAATAACAACTATTTACTCCCAGCACAACGTGACTATTTAAAACTCTAGTTATTTCTCTCACACGGGAATCCATCGATACAAAGCTAATCTAGCTAGCCAAGGTGAAGGCCAGCTGCTAGTGATAGTAGCTACGAGAGATATTAGACAGAATTGAAGAGCGAGAGAGACAGTAGCCTGAGGTAAACTCTTTCTTTCTACACGGATATGACTATTATATGACTATTATATGACTATTATATGACTATTGTATGACTATTGCAGCTTCCTATTGAATATATATAGCTAGCTAGGTTGTGATTGCTCCATGACTTGGGAATAGGAGAGGGTTTTGGCCGTGCCGATACAAACTGGCCTTTTTGCGAAGGCAGGTAAACGTTAGCTGACGTGTTGGAAGCTAGCATCCACCAAACTGATGAGAAAGCAGGTAAACGTTAGCTGACGTGTTGGAAGCTAGCATCCCACCGAACCGATGAGAAAGCAGGTAAACGTTAGCTGACGTGTTGGAAGCTAGCATCCCATCGAACTGATGAGAAAGCAGGTAAACGTTAGCTGACGTGTTGGAAGCTAGCATCCACCGAACCGATGCGAAAGTGCTCCGCTGTTATATTTGATCCTACGTTTATAAGACTAAAAAACTATATTCATACTCTGAATTTGAATTCGGGTCCACATTTGCGCGAGCGACACAACATATTTCAACATGCACATTATGCACGTAGTTGAACACTGACATTTACAATAATCATACGAATATGTCACATAGCTATGGTAGATTAGGCCTGTTTCTTCTTCCTGGTCTACCCCTAAGGCCTAATACCACCCCACACATCCCCTATTATTACCCTAATGCCCCCCCACACACACACACACGTCTCCTATCGTTCCCCTGAAGCCCCCTCAGACAGGTAAAGCCCAGAGGGAAGCAGAGGCAGATTTAAATAGCTTAAAGTGGCTTCTACAGTTCTAGGATGGGTATAGTGGAGTGTTGTCGGATTATGTTTAGGAACCATTCAGCGTGTGTGTGTGTGTGTGTGTGTGTGTGTGTGTGTGTGTGTGTGTGTGTGTGTGTGTGTGTGTGTGTGTGTGTGTGTGTGTGTGTGTGTGTGTGTGTGTGTGTGTGTGTGTGTGTGTGTGTCTGTCTGTGTGTGTGTGTGTGTGTGTGTGTGTGTGTGTGTGTGTGTGTGTGTGTGTGTGTGTGTGTGTGTGTGTGTGTGTGTGTGTGTGTGTGTGTGTGTGTGTGTGTGTGTGTGTGTGTGTCTGTGTGTGTGTGTGTGTGTGTGTGTGTGTGTGTGTGTGTGTGTGTGTGTGTGTGTGTGTGTGTGTGTGTGTGTGTGTGTGTGTGTCTGTGTGTGTGTGTGTGTGTGTCTGTGTGTGTGTGTGTGTGTGTGTGTGTGTGTGTGTGTGTGTGTGTGTGTGTGTGTGTGTGTGTGTGTGTGTGTGTGTGTGTGTAAATGTCATCCCTCAACCAGGAAGGAATCGTCATGCTTAACCGAGAAAAAGGAAGAACAAGGAGAGATTGAACAAAAAAGAAAAAGAGAGAGAACTACAAAGTCTCCTAAAATCTATTCAGGAGGTGTCAGCTTTCAACGGCATGTTGACACACGCCTACGTCTCCTAGGAAACGGTTGCCCCCGGCTCAGTTATCAGCCCAGCTCCATGGCACGCAATTATCCAATTATCTGCATGCCCTGAATCAGCACATCAAGTCACATGACAGATCTTTCGGTGAGCTTCCACAACACCTCCCCGATTTGCATGTAACACTTGTCTTTCCAGTTCTCACTTCTGTCTTCTCTCTCTCTCTCTCTCTATCTCTCTCTCTCTCTGTCTCCCTCTCTCTCTCTCTCTTTTTCCCTCACTCTTTTCTCAATCTCCTCCTCTCACCCTCTTATCTCTGTTTCTTCAGGAGGGGGAGAAACTGAGGTAGGGAGGGGAGAGACGGAGGTAGGGAGGGGAGAGACTGAGGTAGGGAGGGGAGAGACTGAGGTAGGGAGGGGAGAGACTGATGTAGGGAGGGGAGAGACTGATGTAGGGAGGGGAGAGACTAAGGTAGGGAGGGGAGAGACTGAGGTAGGGAGGGGAGAGACTGAGGTAGGGAGGGGAGAGACAGAGGTAGGGAGGGGAGAGACTGGGGTAGGGAGGGGAGAGACAGAGGTAGGGAGGGGAGAGACGGAGGTAGTGAGGGGAGAGACTGAGGTAGGGAGGGGAGAGACTGAGGTAGGGAGGGGAGAGACTGCGGTAGGGAGTGGAGAGACTGAGGTAGGGAGGGGAGAGACAGAGGTAGGGAGGGGAGAGACAGAGGTAGGGAGGGGGAGAGACTGAGGTAGGGAGGGGAGAGACTGAGGTAGGGAGTGGAGAGACTGAGGTAGGGAGGGGAGAGACAGAGGTAGGGAGGGGAGAGACAGAGGTAGGGAGGGGGAGAGACTGAGGTAGGGAGGGGAGAGACAGAGGTAGGGAGGGGAGAGACTGATGTAGGGAGGGGGAGAGACAGAGGTAGGGAGGGGAGAGACGGAGGTAGGGAGGGGAGAGACTGAGGTAGGGAGGGCCTCTGCTGGGAAGGGCAGAATGGTAGGGTCCTGGGTCACACTGAGCTGTCAAATCCTGCCTCTACACCCTGGGAGGCATCAGGACAGAGAGGTCAATGAGACACTGCTGACCCTACTACTGACAGAGCTAACCCACCACAACACAGCACAGCCTGCCCTACATACAGACAGATAGACTCACAGGCACGCACGCACGCACGCACGCACGCACGCACGCACGCACGCACACACACACACACACACACACACACACACACACACACACACACACACACACACACACACACACACTCACTCAGTGGGGTGTGTTTATACCAGTTATACCAGTCCAGAAGAGTATCCTGATACATCACACCAGATAAACTACAACCTGCTCTTTGTTAGAGCCTTCATTAGGTATTCACACCATTTCTCTGTTTCCATATTTAGTCGTGTCTACAGCCTGAATTAAATGGAGATCAGTGATACAAAATATGCATTTAATAAATGTTTAATACCCCAAAAGGTCAAAGTGGAATTTTGTTTATAGAACATTTTTTTTAAATGAATAAAACATTAAATCCTGAAATGTCTTGAGTCAGTAAGTATCCAAGGCCTTTGTTATGGCAAGCCTAAATACATGTAGGAGTCCAAATGTGCATAACAAGTTGCATAATGGACTCATCCCGTGTTCAATAATAGTGGTTGACATTATTTTATCATAACTACGCCCTCGCTGTACCCCACACATACAATGATCTGTACGGTCCCTCAATCAGGTAGTACATTTCAAGCACAGATTCAACGACAAAGACAAGGGAGGTTTTCTAATGTCTCGCAAAGAAGGGCACCGATTGGTGGATGGATAAAGAAAGAAAAGCAGACCCTTTGAGTTTGGAGAGTGTACCAATACACCCAGTCACTACCAATACACCCAGTCACTACCAATACACCCAGTCACTACCAATACACCCAGTCACTACCAATACACCCAGTCATTACCAATACACCCAGTCACTATAATACACCCAGTTACTACCAATACACCCAGTCACTACCAATACACCCAGTCACTACCAATACACCCAGTCACTACCAATACACCCAGTCATTACCAATACACCCAGTCACTATCAATACACCCAGTTACTACCAATACACCCAGTCACTACCAATACACCCAGTCACTACCAATACACCCAGTCACTACCAATACACCCAGTCACTACCAATACACTCAGTCACTACCAATACACCCAGTTACTACCAATACACCCAGTCACTACCAATACACCCAGTCACTACCAATACACCCAGTCACTACAAATACACCCAGTTACTACCAATACACCCAGACACTACCAATACACCCAGTCACTACCAATACACCCAGTCACTACCAATACACCCAGTCACTACCAATACACCCAGTCACTACCAATACACCCAGTCACTACAAATACACCCAGTCACTACCAATACACCCAGTCACTACCAATACACCCAGTTACTACCAATACACCCAGTCACTACAAATACACCCAGTCACTACCAATACACCCAGTCACTACCAATACACCCAGTCACTACCAATACACCCAGTTACTACCAATACACCCAGTCACTACCAATACACCCAGTCACTACCAATACACCCAGTTACTACCAATACACCCAGTTACTACCAATACACCCAGTCACTACAAATACACCCAGTCACTACCAATACACCCAGTCACTACCAATACACCCAGTCACTACCAATACACCCAGTCACTACCAATACACCCAGTCACTACCAATACACCCAGTCACTACCAATACACCCAGTCACTACAAATACACCCAGTCACTACCAATACACCCAGTCACTACCAATACACCCAGTCACTACCAATACACCCAGTCACTACCAATACACCCAGTCACTACCAATACACCCAGTCACTACCAATACACCCAGTCACTACCAATACACCCAGTAACTACCAATACACCCAGTCACTACCAATACACCCAGTTACTACCAATACACCCAGTCACTACCAATACACCCAGTCACTACCAATACACCCAGTCACTACCAATACACCCAGTTACTACCAATACACCCAGTCACTACCAATACACCCAGTCACTACCAATACACCCAGTCACTACCAATACACCCAGTCACTACCAATACACCCAGTTACTACAAATACACCCAGTCACTACAAATACACCCAGTCACTACAAATACACAATACACCCAGTCACTACCAATACACCCAGTCACTACAAACCTTCCTAACTCAGTACCAATACACCCAGTCACTACAAATATACAAACCTTCCTACCTCCGTACCAATACACCCAGTCACTACAAATACACCCAGTCACTACCAATACACCCAGTCACTACAAATACACCCAGTTACTACAAATATACAAACCTTCCTAACTCAGTACCAATACACCCAGTCACTACAAATATACAAACCTTCCTAACTCAGTACCAATACACCCAGTCACTACAAAGATACTACAAACCTTCCTAACTCAGTACCAATACACCCAGTCACTACAAATATACAAACCTTCCTACCTCAGTACCAATACACCCAGTCACTACAAAGATACTACAAACCTTCCTAACTCAGTACCAATACACCCAGTCACTACAAATATACAAACCTTCCTAACTCAGTACCAATACACCCAGTCACTACAAATATACAAACCTTCCTACCTCCGTACCAATACACCCAGTCACTACAAAGATACTACAAACCTTCCTAACTCAGTACCAATACACCCAGTCACTACAAATATACAAACCTTCCTAACTCAGTTGACTGAGAGATGGAGGAGAGATGGAGAGGATTGGTGCTGCTCAGTTGCTCTGGGTTACATTTCCCCTGCAAACATTCTCTACTGTGTGTGTGTGTGTGTGTGTGTGTGTGTGTGTGAGCTGCAACTCTCCTCTCCTTCCGCCCCTACCACTGCCTGCCTGCTCTCTCTTTCTATCCTTCTCTCTCTCTCTCTCTCTCTCTCTCTCTATCTATCTATCTCTCTCTCCCCCCTCTCTCTGTCTCCCCCCCATCTCTCTGTCTCCACCCTCTCTCTTTCTATCTATCTCTCCCTCTCTATCTCTCCCTCTCTCTGTCTCCCCCCCCCTCTCTCTGTCTCTCTCCCCCCTCTCTCTGTCTCCCCCCATCTCTCTGTCTCCCCCCTCTCTCTCTCTCTATCTATCTCTCCCTCTCTCTGTCTCCCCCCCCTCTCTCTGTCTCTCTCCCCCTCTCTCTGTCTCCCCCATCTCTCTGTCTCCCCTCTCTCTCTCTATCTATCTCTACCTCTCTATCTCTCCCTCTCTCTGTCTCCCCCCTCTCTCTCTGTCTCTCTCCCCCCTCTCTCTGTCTCCACCCATCTCTCTGTCTCCCCCTCTCTCTCCCTCTCTATCTCTCCCTCCCTCTGTCCCCCCCATCTCTCTGTCTCCCCCCTCTCTCTCTGTCTCTCTCCCCCCTCCCTCTGCCCCCCCCCCCCCCCTCCCTCTGCCCCCCCCCCAATCTCTCTCTGTCTCCCCCCTCTCTCTGCTACACTCCAGTGAGTCCTGCAAGCACTCTGCTGTCATATTAGCAAACAATGCTAGTGAACACTGGCAGTCAGCCGGGTCCAGAAGCAGCAGCTAGAGCAGAGGCCCACTGCTGGGGGGTTATGCAAAAGTTTATTAAAAAACACAGAAACAACCAGCAATGTAGGTGACCAAACACTACTACTGCTCCTACCACTACTACCACCACTACTACTACTACTACCACTACTACCACCACTACTACAACTACTGCTACTACCACTACTACCACCACTACTACTACAACTACTACTACAACTACTAATACTACTACTACTAATACTACTACAACAACTACTACAACTACTATTACTACTACTACTACTACTACTACTACAACTACTACTACTACAACTACTACAACTACTGCTACTACCACTACTACTAATACTACTACTAATAATACTACTACAACTACTACTATTACTAATACTACAACTACTACAACTACAACTACTGTTACTACTAATACCACTACTGCTAATACTACTACAACTACTACCTCTACTACTATTACTTCTAATACTATAACTACTACAACTACTACTACTACAACTACTACTACTACTATTACTACTAATACTACTACAACAACTACTTCTACAACTACTACAACTACTACAACTACTACTACTACTACTACTACCACTACTACTACTACTATTACTACTAATACTATTACCACTACTACTACTAATACTACCACTACTACTACTACTACAACTACTACTATTACTACCACTACTACAAGTACTACTACAACAACTACTTCTACAACTACTACAACTACTACAACTACTACTACTACTACTACTACCACTACTACTACTACTATTACTACTAATACTATTACCACTACTACTACTAATACTACCACTACTACTACTACTACAACTACTACTATTACTACCACTACTACAAGTACTACTATTACCACTACTACTACGACTACTACCACTACTACTACACCCAGTCACTACAAATACACCCAGTCACTACCAATACACCCAGTCACTACCAATACACCCAGTCACTACCAATACACCCAGTCACTACCAATACACCCAGTCACTACCAATACACCCAGTCACTACAAATACACCCAGTCACTACAAATACACCCAGTCACTACCAATACACCCAGTCACTACCAATACACCCAGAACTACTACCACTACTACTACCACTACTACTACTACTACAACTACTACTACCACTACAAAAACTATTACTACAAACACTACTAATACTACCACTACTACTACCTTTACTACTACTACCACCACTACTACTACCACAAATACAACTACTACTACTTCTACTACTACTACGATTACTACTACTACTAATACTACTACCATTACTACTACCATTACAACTACTACTACTACCACTACAACTACAAACACCACTACTACTACTACTACTACCACTACTACTACTACTACTACCACTACAAACACTACTACTACAAACACTACTATTATCACTACAACTAACACTATTACTACAAACACTACTACTACCTTTACTACTACTACCACCACTACCGCTACTACTACTACTACTACTACTACCACCATTACTACTACTACTACCATGACTACTACTTCTACCACCACTACTACCTCTACTGCTACTACCATTACTACTACTATTACTACCACCACCACCACTACGACTTCTACTATTACTACTACCACCACTATTATTATTACTACTACTACTACCAGTACCACTACTACTACTATTACTACTACTACTACTAATAAT
>NW_027258082.1:0-45000 GCF_045791955.1 Oncorhynchus clarkii lewisi | reverse complement strand
GAGGAAGAGAGACAGAGAGAAGAAGCAGACTGGAATTCCAACCCTCCTTGTATTTATGATAGTTTAAAGGTCTCTTTTGAAAATGTATGACCGTTTGGATCCTCGGCGCGAGCCTAGACGTGTTTCTAAAGGCATCATAGGTTGCGTCGTCTGACCAAGGAGGGCTCGGGCGCTTTCCGTTCCTATCCTTCGCTTCCCCCCTCTTGGTGAGGGGCTATATTGGAACAAGGTTTTGGGGCTTTTTTGCATTTGAATTCTACTGCGCAACCAGACGGATCACGTGGGATGTGGAGTTGATCGATTTGCGCCGTTAAATGTGAAAAGAGGAACGGGGAAAAGGTCTGTTAAAAAAGCATAACCGCTTTCTTCCGGATTACAGGGGACTCTACTTTTACGGAGGGAAATACGTCGGTGGGCTCCGGGACCCGGAGTGATTTTTATGCCTGTTTAAAATGGAGACGCACATATCGTGCCTCTTTCCGGAAATTTTAGCCATGATTTTCAGCTACTTGGATGTAAGGGACAAAGGCAGGGTGGCCCAAGTGTGTGCTGCTTGGAGGGACGCTTCCTACCACAAGTCGGTGTGGAGGGGGGTGGAAGCCAAGCTGCATCTGCGGCGGGCCAATCCTTCTCTCTTCCCCAGCCTACAGGCCCGCGGAATCCGGAGAGTACAGATTCTCAGCCTGCGGCGGAGCCTCAGCTACGTGATCCAGGGGATGCCAAACATCGAGAGCCTGAACCTGAGTGGCTGCTATAACTTAACGGATAACGGCCTGGGCCACGCGTTTGTCCAGGAGATCCCTTCCCTTCGGGTTCTAAACCTTAGTCTGTGTAAGCAGATCACGGACTCCAGCCTGGGCCGGATCGCCCAGTATCTGAAGAACCTGGAGGTTCTGGAACTGGGCGGGTGTAGTAACATCACCAACACGGGGCTGTTGCTCATAGCGTGGGGTTTACACCGGCTCAAGAGCCTCAATCTCCGCAGCTGCCGGCATGTGTCTGACGTGGGCATCGGGCACCTGGCGGGCATGACCCGCAGCGCAGCGGAGGGCTGTCTCAACCTGGAATACCTGACGCTGCAGGACTGTCAGAAACTTACGGATCTGTCCCTCAAGCACATCTCGAAGGGCCTGGCTAAGCTCAAAGTTCTCAACCTGAGTTTCTGTGGCGGGATCTCTGACGCAGGTATGATCCACCTCTCCCACATGACCAGCCTCTGGAGCCTTAACCTGCGCTCGTGCGACAACATCAGTGACACGGGCATCATGCACCTGGCCATGGGCACGCTGCGGCTCTCCGGGCTAGACATGTCCTTCTGTGACAAGATAGGGGACCAGAGTCTGGCTTACATCGCCCAGGGCCTGTACCAGCTCAAATCCCTGTCCCTGTGCTCGTGCCACATTAGTGACGATGGCATCAACAGGATGGTGCGCCAGATGCATGAGCTGAGAACCCTGAACATTGGACAGTGTGTGCGGATTACAGACAAAGGACTGGAGCTCATTGCCGACCACTTGACTCAGTTGACGGGGATCGATCTGTATGGATGTACTAAAATCACGAAACGGGGACTGGAAAGGATAACGCAGCTCCCATGCCTTAAAGTTTTGAATCTGGGACTTTGGCAGATGACAGAGAGTGAAAAAGTGAGGTGAAACTAACTTGGCGAGGATTAGTTGGGGAGGGGGACACACACAGAGAGGAGAAGGGGTAACGGAGCAGGAGACCAGTGGGCGGGGAAATGTTCCTTCTAAAAAATAGATATATATATCCTCTGCTCTCAATCTCGTCGTAGTTGGATATTTTCTCATTCAATGTAACTTAATGCTACAAAACTGTGATTAAAAAATATGTTGCGCAATTTTAGGCCAAATGAAAACAAGATTAATCATCATCAAATGCATGTTTTCATTATTAACAACACAATATCCCGCCCCCGCATTATGAAGACAAACTACTTTTTATTATTATAAAGAGTCGCAATATTTAACTTCAAACTCTCCAACTATCGCGCCTAATACATTTGGCTACCTCGTTTATCAATGTGTTGTAATAAATCCGTGTATTCTTAAAAAGAAAGAGAGGAGATAAATTGTGCCTATAGACAGTAGTAGTCCCCTCCCCCAACGCGTCTCGCGCTTGGAGAATCCTAGCAGCAAAAAGAAACGCTCTCTAACTACCTTTGTGTTAATTTGCCCAGAAACGCTTAACAATGAAGAAGAGAAACGAACAGAGTTTCGTTTAAAAGGACTGTTCACACTCAGACAAAAATAGCGACTTTTATGCAAATTAAAACGGACTGGTTTGTTTCCAAAATCATTTTATTTTTGTTTTGTTTACTTTTTTAGCCCAACTTAAAGGCCTTGTAGCCTTGGATTCAAGCTTTGAATAATGGGACCCTTCCTTCCCTATATTATTTTGGTGTGTTTATGCTTATGGAAGCAGATATTGTCGAATTATTGCTGTTATTCAGAGCGTTGTACTTCAAATTGAAGTGATTTCTATAATAGAAATGCTGCCCCTACCCCAATCAGGTGTTTTCCAACTAATCCTCCATATCCTCTAGAATATGGGTTGCTACCTTTTAAACACAATCATACACACGAGTCCACAATAACAACAGAAGAGACACTCCTTTGGAATAGAATCTAAATACACGCTTTAGAATTAAGAAGCAATCGATCCTTATTTTCTCGGCTTCCAAGTGAATGCGTGTCAGGCCTACATGGAACCTATGGGATAACATAACATGACGTTATGAGCGAACTGAACTGCAACATTCATTGCGTCCTGCTGAGAGACTACTGTGTTTTAATGTACTGTATATGTGTTTGTAAAAAAAAAACAGAATCCAAAATGAAATGGTTTTATATTCTTACAGTAAACATTAAAGTTGATATTTATATAATAAATGAAAAGGTGATGTGGACTCGTTTTGTACGGGGATTGTATTGTAGACTAGTAACCTAGTACTTATTGTTTTCTTGTGATCATCCTTGTTACAAGACCACGCACTCCTGCTTTGATCGAAAACGTGTCCATTTCTAAGAGAAACCGCTGTTTATGTCCGTAGATCCCCGGTAGAGACAAGGTATTTAAAACAACAACAAAAAAAGACAAGAATTGTCCACATATTATTAATCGTTCGGATCACAACCATAATCTTACGAATTTGATTGTTCGGTTTCGAGAAACAGTTGTAATGTTGATATGCCGGCTTGGATTGTTAAATTATTTACGAGCAGATTCAAAATGGATGCTTCCCTTGATTTTGCTTGTTCTAATTATCAGTCTGACGTATTGTGTTGATAGGTTTCAGCTGCTTGCCTCTCAAAGGGCTGTCACTAACGTGGCTCTAAATCTGGGGATATTAAACCCCTCACGCCCGTTGACATATTAGCATTTTATTGTGCTGTTTTTCTGTGATATTCTAGGCTACAGCCTAGGTTTTGTCTGTTCAAATGTTGCTAACATTTGGTTCTGTGTTCTAATTTGCGCTATTTGCTTTCTGTTTCTTTAGCCAAATGTGTGTTTAGAATAAGAGTGGGATACCGGCAGTTGCTTTTGTTTCCCGAAGTTAAAAAGGCACGTTGGGATTTTTCTCTAGCTTGCTCAGTCACGCATACCAGATCTGAGAGACTGCCTTGGTCCCACGGGACGTCTTCTCTCCTCCCACCCGCTCCCTTCTCCTCACCACCCAAAACTCAGCCGACACCCCCCCCCCTCCTGTCTCACAGACACTTTTTAACATTCCACACCATCATTCAAAGCATTTAGGCTTTCTTCTTCTTGCCCCGTCTCTGTCCGTTCTGGACCAGAGAGAGTGAAAGAGGGAAAGAGAGAATTCACTGCGTGCTGTTTTAGACTCGTCTTGGTCTTGTGCAATAACCACATAACAGTGAGATAACCCCCATTCTATAGATAAACAGGGTACAGTATTTTAGAACATCTTATCTCATATTTGTTTAGCAAAATAATAATTAAAAAAATGTCCTTAAATACAGGGGTCTTCTTTTAATGTTGATGTTATGTTCTGGTAGTTCTACCTTGACTGAAAGACTACATTTGTCAGTTGATTATCTTGGAGATCCCTATCTGATAAGATATCCCCTTGAGTTGATTGATGTCTGATTGTACTTCAATCAAAATGGCTCCTGCTTGCTATTCTTTTCAGTCAAATTTAGTTTGTACTTCAGTTGAAATAAGTCCCGCTGTGGTATTAAATCTATGTTTGTATTTTAGTTCAAAATGGCTGTTGATATACTTTTCAGATGAATTCAGTTTGTAGTTGAAATGGCTATTGTAGTACTTTTCATTCAATTTAATTGGTAGGCCAACTTCAGTTAAAATAGTCCCTGCTACGGTTCAATTGCATTGATTTTGATACTGTAGTTAGTTTGTAGCAAAGTTGTTTCAAACAGTTATTTTTGCAGAGTTGAGCTGTCACGTTCACAGTGTTACTTTAAAGCCTTACTTTGCTTTGAGAGGGAGAACCAGAGCCTTTTTACTGCTAACATTAAGGGGAACTGGCTCTCCTCAACAAAGCAAGAGGGACATCTGCAATAATGCTAGCCAAGGCTCACCACCTCTCTCCACCTCCTCTCTCCACCTCTCTCCATCTCCTCTCCTCTTTACCTCTCTCCACCTCTCTCCTCTTTACCTCTCTCCACCTCCTCTCTCCTCTTTACCTCTCTCCACCTCCTCTCCCCTCTTTACCTCCTCTCCACCTCTCTCCACCTCCTCCCTCCTCTCCTCCTTTCCATCCCCTCTCTCCACCTCCTCTCTCCTCGCTAAGTCTCCACCTCCTCTCTCCTCTCCACCTCTCTCCACCTCTCTCCACCTCCTCTCTCCCTCTCTCCACCTCCTCTCTCCACATCCTCTCTCCTCCCTAAGTCTCCACCTCCTCTCTCCTCTCCACCTCTCTCCCTCTCTCCACCTCCTCTCTCCTCTCCTCCTCTCCACCTCCTTTCTCCCTCTCTCCACCTCCTCTCTCCTCTTCTCCTCTCCACCTCCTCTCTCCCCCTCTCCACCTCCTCTCTCCACCTCCTCTCTCCACATCTTCTCTCCTCCCTAAGTCTCCACCTCTTTCCACCTCCACCTCTCTCCACCTCCTCTCTCCCTCGCTCCACCTCCTCTCTCCACATCCTCTCTCCTCCCTAAGTCTCCACCTCTCTCCACCTCCTCTCTCCACATCCTCTCTCCTCCCTAAGTCTCCACCTCCTCTCTCCCTCTCTCCACCTCCTCTCTCCACATCCTCTCTCCTCCCTAAGTCTCCACCTCCTCTCTCCCTCTCTCCACATCCTCTCTCCTCCCTAAGTCTCCACCTCTTTCCACCTCTGCTTTACAACGCCTGCAGTTTAAAGGTGTTGCTGACTTACAGTAGAAACGCTTTGATGTTTTCAGTGGCCTTCGGGGGGTTGTGTGTGTGTGTGTGAGAGAAGCCTACAGGGGGTTTGAGTGTGGCAGGACTTTTATCAGAGCTACAGGAGCTGAAAAAAATCCTGGCCTCCGGAAAAAGCATTTGGCGTGGCTGCCGTTTGATTGCAGGCTGGGGCCCGAAAGACCAAAAGATCTGGCTGGAGGTGTGTTGTAACTGTGTGTGCGTTCCAAATGACACCCTTTTCCCTCTATAGTGCACTGCTTTAGACCAGGCCCCATAGGGCACTACACAGGGAATAGGGGGCTATTTGTGAAGCAGACTGTACCACTGAAATGTATATTATTTGTGAAGAGGGAAGTTAGCGAAAGAGGGGTGAGATTCTTATAGAATATACTGTTGAGGCGAGAGGTGTGTGTGGACAGTAGTTAGAGAGAAAAGTAACTTACTGTATAGGCCTGGGTTAGGCTAGCAGGAGCAGAAGTAGGGAGTGGAGGAGGGAGGAGGAAAGGTGACGCTGCCTCTCCCTAATGTCTGATCCCTGGAAAAAGAAAAGCAGAGGAATTTGTGAGTCACTATTTGACTTTGGACTGCTAAAAGTGAGTGTGGCGCGTTACAATCCAGGCTGAGGAGAGAAGAGACAGTTAGACAGGCTGTCTACTGCACCTCACTATAGAAACCTGCTGTCTACCGCACCTCACTGTAGAAACCTGCTGTCTACTGCACCTCACTATAGAAACCTGCTGTCTACTGCACCTCACTATAGAAACCTGCTGTCTACTGCACCTCACTGTAGAAACCTGCTGTCTACTGCACCTCACTATAGAAACCTGCTGTCTACTGCACCTCACTATAGAAACCTGCTGTCTACTGCACCTCACTGTAGAAACCTGCTGTCTACTGCACCTCACTGTAGAAACCTGCTGTCTACTGCACCTCACTGTAGAAACCTGCTGTCTACTGCACCTCACTATAGAAACCTGCTGTCTACTGCACCTCACTGTAGAAACCTGCTGTCTACTGCACCTCACTGTAGAAACCTGCTGTCTACTGCACCTCACTGTAGAAACCTGCTGTCTACTGCACCTCACTATAGAAACCTGCTGTCTACTGCACCTCACTGTAGAAACCTGCTGTCTACTGCACCTCACTATAGAAACATGCTGTCTACTGCACCTCACTATAGAAACCTGCTGTCTACTGCACCTCACTATAGAAACCTGCTGTCTACTGCACCTCACTATAGAAACCTGCTGTCTACTGCACCTCACTGTAGAAACCTGCTGTCTACTGCACCTCACTATAGAAACCTGCTGTCTACTGCACCTCACTGTAGAAACCTGCTGTCTACTGCACCTCACTATAGAAACCTGCTGTCTACTGCACCTCACTGTAGAAACCTGCTGTCTACTGCACCTCACTATAGAAACCTGCTGTCTACTGCACCTCACTATAGAAACCTGCTGTCTACTGCACCTCACTGTAGAAACCTGCTGTCTACTGCACCTCACTATAGAAACCTGCTGTCTACTGCACCTCACTGTAGAAACCTGCTGTCTACTGCACCTCACTGTAGAAACCTGCTGTCTACTGCACCTCACTGTAGAAACCTGCTGTCTACTGCACCTCACTATAGAAACCTGCTGTCTACTGCACCTCACTGTAGAAACCTGCTGTCTACTGCACCTCACTATAGAAACATGCTGTCTACTGCACCTCACTATAGAAACCTGCTGTCTACTGCACCTCACTATAGAAACCTGCTGTCTACTGCACCTCACTATAGAAACCTGCTGTCTACTGCACCTCACTGTAGAAACCTGCTGTCTACTGCACCTCACTATAGAAACCTGCTGTCTACTGCACCTCACTGTAGAAACCTGCTGTCTACTGCACCTCACTATAGAAACCTGCTGTCTACTGCACCTCACTGTAGAAACCTGCTGTCTACTGCACCTCACTATAGAAACCTGCTGTCTACTGCACCTCACTATAGAAACCTGCTGTCTACTGCACCTCACTATAGAAACCTGCTGTCTACTGCACCTCACTATATAAACCTGCTGTCTACTGCACCTCACTATAGAAACCTGCTGTCTACTGCACCTCACTATAGAAACCTGCTGTCTACTGCACCTCACTGTAGAAACCTGCTGTCTACTGCACCTCACTATAGAAACCTGCTGTCTACTGCACCTCACTATAGAAACCTGCTGTCTACTGCACCTCACTATAGAAACCTGCTGTCTACCGCACCTCACTGTAGAAACCTGCTGTCTACTGCACCTCACTATAGAAACCTGCTGTCTACTGCACCTCACTGTAGAAACCTGCTGTCTACTGCACCTCACTATAGAAACCTGCTGTCTACTGCACCTCACTGTAGAAACCTGCTGTCTACTGCACCTCACTATAGAGACCTGCTGTCTACTGCACCTCACTATAGACACCTGCTGTCTACTGCACCTCACTATAGAAACCTGCTGTCTACTGCACCTCACTATAGAAACCTGCTGTCTACTGCACCTCACTATAGAAACCTGCTGTCTACTGCACCTCACTATAGAAACCTGCTGTCTACTGCACCTCACTATAGAAACCTGCTGTCTACTGCACCTCACTATAGAAACCTGCTGTCTACTGCACCTCACTATAGAAACCTGCTGTCTACTGCACCTCACTGTAGAAACCTGTCTACTGCACCTCACTATAGAAACCTGCTGTCTACTGCACCTCACTATAGAAACCTGCTGTCTACTGCACCTCACTATAGAAACCTGCTGTCTACTGCACCTCACTATAGAAACCTGCTGTCTACTGCACCTCACTATAGAAACCTGCTGTCTACTGCACCTCACTATATAAACCTGCTGTCTACTGCACCTCACTATATAAACCTGCTGTCTACTGCACCTCACTATATAAACCTGCTGTCTACTGCACCTCACTATAGAAACCTGCTGTCTACTGCACCTCACTGTAGAAACCTGCTGTCTACTGCACCTCACTATAGAAACCTGCTGTCTACTGCACCTCACCATAGAAACCTGCTGTCTACTGCACCTCACTATAGAAACCTGCTGTCTACTGCACCTCACTATAGAAACCTGCTGTCTACTGCACCTCACTATAGAAACCTGCTGTCTACTGCACCTCACTATAGAAACCTGCTGTCTACTGCACCTCACTATAGAAACCTGCTGTCTACTGCACCTCACTATAGAAACCTGCTGTCTACTGCACCTCACTATATAAACCTGCTGTCTACTGCACCTCACTATAGAAACCTGCTGTCTACTGCACCTCACTATAGAAACCTGCTGTCTACTGCACCTCACTATAGAAACCTGCTGTCTACTGCACCTCACTGTAGAAACCTGCTGTCTACTGCACCTCACTATAGAAACCTGCTGTCTACTGCACCTCACTATAGAAACCTGCTGTCTACTGCACCTCACTATATAAACCTGCTGTCTACTGCACCTCACTATATAAACCTGCTGTCTACTGCACCTCACTATATAAACCTGCTGTCTACTGCACCTCACTATATAAACCTGCTGTCTACTGCACCTCACTATAGAAACCTGCTGTCTACTGCACCTCACTGTAGAAACCTGCTGTCTACTGCACCTCACTATAGAAACCTGCTGTCTACTGCACCTCACTGTAGAAACCTGCTGTCTACTGCACCTCACTATAGAAACCTGCTGTCTACTGCACCTCACTATAGAAACCTGCTGTCTACTGCACCTCACTATAGAAACCTGCTGTCTACTGCACCTCACTATAGAAACCTGCTGTCTACTGCACCTCACTATAGAAACCTGCTGTCTACTGCACCTCACTATAGAAACCTGCTGTCTACTGCACCTCACTATAGAAACCTGCTGTCTACTGCACCTCACTATATAAACATGCTGTCTACTGCACCTCACTATAGAAACCTGCTGCCTGTACCAGAGATATAGACACACAAACCTGCTGCCTGTACCAGAGATATAGACACATAAACCTGCTGCCTGTACCAGAGATATAGACACACAAACCTGCTGCCTGTACCAGAGATATAGACACACAAACCTGCTGCCTGTACCAGAGATATAGACACACAAACCTGCTGCCTGTACCAGAGATATAGACACACAAACCTGCTGCCTGTACCAGAGATATAGACACACAAACCTGCTGCCTGTACCAGAGATATAGACACACAAACCTGCTGCCTGTACCAGAGATATAGACACACAAACCTGCTGCCTGTACCAGAGATATAGACACACAAACCTGCTGCCTGTACCAGAGATATAGACACACAAACCTGCTGCCTGTACCAGAGATATAGACACACAAACCTGCTGCCTGTACCAGAGATATAGACACACAAACCTGCTGCCTGTACCAGAGATATAGACACACAAACCTGCTGCCTGTACCAGAGATATAGACACACAAACCTGCTGCCTGTACCAGAGATATAGACACATAAACCTGCTGCCTGTACCAGAGATGTAGACACACAAACCTGCTGCCTGTACCAGAGATGTAGACACACAAACCTGCTGCCTGTACCAGAGATATAGACACACAAACCTGCTGCCTGTACCAGAGATATAGACACACAAACCTGCTGCCTGTACCAGAGATATAGACACACAAACCTGCTGCCTGTACCAGAGATGTAGACACATAAACCTGCTGCCTGTACCAGAGATATAGACACACAAACCTGCTGCCTGTACCAGATATATAGACACACAAACCTGCTGCCTGTACCAGAGATATAGACACACAAACCTGCTGCCTGTACCAGAGATATAGACACACAAACCTGCTGCCTGTACCAGAGATATAGACACACAAACCTGCTGCCTGTACCAGAGATATAGACACACAAACCTGCTGCCTGTACCAGAGATATAGACACACAAACCTGCTGCCTGTACCAGAGATATAGACACACAAACCTGCTGCCTGTACCAGAGATATAGACACACAAACCTGCTGCCTGTACCAGAGATATAGACACACAAACCTGCTGCCTGTACCAGAGATATAGACACACAAACCTGCTGCCTGTACCAGAGATATAGACACACAAACCTGCTGCCTGTACCAGAGATATAGACACATAAACCTGCTGCCTGTACCAGAGATATAGACACACAAACCTGCTGCCTGTACCAGAGATATAGACACACAAACCTGCTGCCTGTACCAGATATATAGACACACAAACCTGCTGCCTGTACCAGAGATATAGACACACAAACCTGCTGCCTGTACCAGAGATATAGACACACAAACCTGCTGCCTGTACCAGATATATAGACACACAAACCTGCTGCCTGTACCAGAGATATAGACACACAAACCTGCTGCCTGTACCAGAGATATAGACACACAAACCTGCTTCCTGTACCAGAGATATAGACACACAAACCTGCTGCCTGTACCAGATATATAGACACACAAACCTGCTGCCTGTACCAGAGATATAGACACACAAACCTGCTGCCTGTACCAGAGATATAGACACACAAACCTGCTGCCTGTACCAGAGATATAGACACACAAACCTGCTGCCTGTACCAGAGATATAGACACACAAACCTGCTTCCTGTACCAGAGATATAGACACACAAACCTGCTGCCTGTACCAGATATATAGACACACAAACCTGCTGCCTGTACCAGAGATATAGACACACAAACCTGCTGCCTGTACCAGAGATATAGACACACAAACCTGCTGCCTGTACCAGAGATATAGACACACAAACCTGCTGCCTGTACCAGAGATATAGACACACAAACCTGCTGCCTGTACCAGAGATATAGACACACAAACCTGCTGCCTGTACCAGAGATATAGACACACAAACCTGCTGCCTGTACCAGAGATATAGACACACAAACCTGCTGCCTGTACCAGAGATATAGACACACAAACCTGCTGCCTGTACCAAAGATATAGACACACAAACCTGCTGCCTGTACCAGAGATATAGACACACAAACCTGCTGCCTGTACCAGAGACATAGACACACAAACCTGCTGCCTGTACCAGAGATATAGACACACAAACCTGCTGCCTGTACCAGAGATAAAGAGGTTCAGTTACTGTGTTATTGGGCTGGTTTCCCAGGACACAGATTAAGCCTGGTCCTGAACTAAAAAGCATGCTACATTTAAGAATCTCTCTTTAAATATATTTTTAGTCCAGGAATATAGGCTTAATTTGTGTCTGGGAATACAGACACTGTGTCATTGGGCTGGTTTCCCAGGCACAGATTAAGCCTTGCCCTGGTCTAATGGAGAATTCAATTGTCAATGAAGAAATACCTTTTTAGTCCAGAACTAGGATGAATCTGTATCTGGGAAACCAGCCTTTAGAGTTGTGTTATTGGGCGGAGTCTTTGACTAACAAAACACTATTGGTTTAATGTTGCTCTGGAAACCAGTTCATACTATGTCTCAGAGCTGAGCCCCCTCCCAGTCTAGGTTTCAACCCTCAGTCAGACAGGGCTGGGCTGGGATATTACGAGTAGGATTTCCAGGCTCTGGTAATGATATCCAGATGAGATTTGTATTTAGCCATGTTCACACATTGGTGACATTTACAGTCTCAGATAATATGGAGAGGGCCTTCAGAAAGTATTCATACTCCTTGACTTATACCACGGTTTGTTGTTACATATTGAATTCAAAATGGATATATATATATATATTTTAAATCTCACCCATCTACACACAATACCCCACAATAACAAGGTGAAAACATGTTTTAAAAAAAACATTTTTGCAAATGTATTGAAAATTAATTTCCAAAATCTAATTTACATAAGTATTCACACCCCCTGAGTCAATACATGTTAGAATCACATTTGGCACATTTGTCTCTAAGAGCTTTACATACCTGGATTGTACAATATTTGGCAATTATTATTTTCAAAAGTCTTGCCATAGAGTTTCAAGACGATTTAAGTCAAAACTGTAACCAGGCGACTCAGGAACATTCAATATTGTTTTTCTGAAAGGTGAATTTGTCTCCCAGTGTTTGTTGGTTAAGAAGTCTGAACCAGGTTTTACTCCTGTGCTGAGCTCTATTCCGTTTATTTTTAATCCTCCCGAATCCTCCCTAGTCCTTGCCGATGACAAGTATACCCATAACATGATGCAGCCACCACCATCCTTGAAAATATGAAGAGTGGTACTCAGTGACGTGTTGTGTTGGATTTGACCCAAATATAACACTTTGTATTCAGGACATAAAGGTCATTTCTGTGCCACATTTTTTTTTTACAGTTTTTATTTTGTGCCTTAATGCAAACAGAATGCATGTTTTGGAATATTTTTATTCTGTTCAGGCTTCCTTCTCTTCACTCTATTTAGGTTAGTATTGTGGATTAACTACAATGTTGTTGAGCCATCATCAGTTTTCTCTTAACACAGCCATTAAACTCTGTAACTGTTTTAAAATCACCATTGACATCATGGTGAAACCTCTGAGCGGTTTCCTTCCTCCCTGGCAACTGAGTTAGGAAGGACACCTGTATCTTTGTAGTGACTGGGTGTATTGATACACCATCCAAAGTGTAATTAATAACTTCAAAATGCTCAAAGGGATATTCATTGTCTGTTTTTTGTATGTTTTCTTTTACCCACCTACCAATAGGTGCCCTTCTTTGTGATCCATTGGAAAACCTCCCTGGTCTTTGTGTTTGAATCTGTGTTTGAAATTCACTGCTCGACTGAGGGACCTCACAGATAATTGTATGTGTGGGGAACAGAGATGAGGTAGTCACTCAAACATCATGATAAACACTATTATTGCACAAAGCGTGAGTCAATGCAACTTATTATGTGCGTTGTTAAGCATATTTTTTTTTACTCCTGAACTTATTTAGGCTTGCCATAACAAAAGAGTTAAATACTTATTGACTAGAGGCATTTCAGATTTTTATTTTTTAAAATTCATTTGTAAAAATGTCTAAAAACATGTTTCATCTTTGACATTATGGGGTATCGTGTGCAGGCCAGCGACACAACATCTACACTTAATCCATTTTTTAAATCAGGCTGTGACCCCAAAAAATGTAGAGAAAGTCTAGGAGTGAATACTTTCTGAGGGCCCTGTATGTCAGGAAGGTCACTGTAAAGATCATATGTTTTATTTATTTTTCCTTTATTTAACTAGGCAAGTCAGTTAAGAACAAGTTCTTATTTTCAATGACGGCCTAGGAACAGTGGGTTAACTTCCTGTTCAGGGGCAGAAAGACAGATTTGTACCTTGTCAGCTCGGGGATTTGAACATGAAACCTTTCGGTTACTAGTCCAACGCTCTAACCGCCAGGCTACCCTGCCCTGCCCTCTAACCACCAGGGTACCCTACCCTGCCCTCTAACCACCAGGGTACCCTACCCTGCCCTCTAACCACCAGGGTACCCTACCCTGCCCTCTAACCACCAGGCTACCCTGCCCTCTAACCACCAGGGTACCCTACCCTGCCCTCTAACCACCAGGGTACCCTACCCTGCCCTCTAACCACCAGGCTACCCTACCCTGCCCTCTAACCACCAGGCTACCCTACCCTGCCCTCTAACCACCAGGCTACCCTACCCTGCCCTCTAACCACCAGGCTACCCTGCCCTGTTCGTATACTGTAGACACATAGAGAAATCACACACGGAGCCAATGTTATTGTCAGAAGGTTACAACAAAGATTACTAGACGTGAAACAAAAACAATATCTATGTACCGTATATGTACTGAGTAAAAAAATAAAAAATAAATATTTAGTTTGAAATTTGTATTTTGCTGTATAAATCATTTACACATTGTCTCTCAGTAACACAGTTACACATTGTCTCTCAGTAACACAGTTACACATTGTCTCTCAGTAACATGGCATCACATTGTCTCTCAGTAACACAGTTACACATTGTCTCTCAGTAACACAGTTACACATTGTCTCTCAGTAACACAGCTACACATTGTCTCTCAGTAACATGGCATCACATTGTCTCTCAGTAACACAGTTACACATTGTCTCTCAGTAACACAGTTACACATTGTCTCTCAGTAACACAGTTACACATTGTCTCTCAGTAACACGGTTACACATTATCTCTCAGTAACACAGTTACACATTGTCTCTCAGTAACACAGTTACACATTGTCTCTCAGTAACACAGTTACACATTGTCTCTCAGTAACACAGTTACACATTGTCTCTCAGTAACACAGTTACACATTGTCTCTCAGTAACACAGTTACACATTGTCTCTCAGTAACACAGTTACACATTGTCTCTCAGTAACACAGTTACACATTGTCTCTCAGTAACACGGTTACACATTGTCTCTCAGTAACACGGTTACACATTGTCTCTCAGTAACACGGTTACACATTGTCTCTCAGTAACACGGTTACACATTGTCTCTCAGTAACACAGTTACACATTGTCTCTCAGTAACATGGCATCACATTGTCTCTCAGTAACACAGTTACACATTGTCTCTCAGTAACACGGTTACACATTGTCTCTCAGTAACACAGTTACACATTGTCTCTCAGTAACACAGTTACACATTGTCTCTCAGTAACACAGTTACACATTGTCTCTCAGTAACACAGTTACAGAGCATTCGGAAAGTTTTCAGACCCCTTGACCTTTTCCACATTTCGTTACGTTACAGCCTTTTATTCTGAAATAGATTAAATCATTTTTTATATCATTGATCGACACACAATACCCCATAATGACATCACAATACCCCATAATGACATCACAATACCCCATAATGACATCACAATACCCCATAATGACATCACAATACCCCATAATGACATCACAATACCCCATAATGACATCACAATACCCCATAATGACATCACAATACCCCATAATGACATCACAATACCCAACAACGACATCACAATACCCCATAACGACATCACAATACCCCATAATGACATCACAATACCCCATAATGACATCACAATACCCCATAATGACATCACAATACCCCATAATGACATCACAATACCCCATAATGACATCACAATACTCCATAATGACATCACAATACCCCATAATGACATCACAATACCCCATAATGACATCACAATACCCCATAATGACATCACAATACCCCATAATGACATCACTATACCCCATAATGACATCACTATACCCCATAATGACAAAGCAAAAACCTTTTTTTTTTTAAAATGTTTGCAAATGTATTACAAATAAAAAAGCTAATATCACATTTACATATGTATTCAGAAACTTTACTCAGTACTTTGTTGAAGCACGTTTGGCAGCGATTAGAGTTTTGAGTCTTCTTCGGTATGATGCTACAAACTTGGCACACCTGTGTTTGGGGAGTTTCTCCCATTCTTCTCTGCAGATCCTCTCAAGCGCTGTCAGGTTGGATGGGGAGCATCGCTGCACAGCTATTTTCAGGTCTCTCCAGAGATGTTCGATCGGATTCAAGTCTGGGCTCTGGCTGGGCCACTCAAGGACATTCAGAGACTTGTCACGAAGCCACTCCTGCATTGTCTTGGCTGTGTGCTTATGGTCATTATCCAGTTGGAAGGTGAACCTTCGCCCCAGTCTGAGGTCCAGAGCGCTCTGGAGCAGGTTTTCATCAAGGATCTCTCTGTACTTTGCTCCGTTCATCTTTGCCTCAATCCTGACTAGTCTCTCAGTCCCTGCCGCAGAAAAACATCCACCACCATGCTTCACCGTAGGGATGGTGCCAGGTTTCCTCCAGACATGATGCTGCCACCACCATGCTTCACCGTAGGGATGGTGCCAGGTTTCCTCCAGACATGATGCTGCCACCACCATGCTTCACCGTAGGGATGGTGCCAGGTTTCCTCCAGACATGATGCTGCCACCACCATGCTTCACCGTAGGGATGGTGCCAGGTTTCCTCCAGACATGATGCTTGGAATTCAGGCCAAAGAGTTCAATCTTGGTTTCATCAGACCAGAGAATCTTGTTTCTCATGGTCTGAGAGTCCTTCGGTGCCTTTTGGCAAACTCCAAGTGTGCTGTCATGTGCCTTTTACTGAGGAGTGGCCATTCTACCATAAAGGCCTGATTTGCTGGAGTGCTGCAGAGATGGTTGTCCTTCTGGAAGGTTCTCCCATCTCCACTAAGGAACTCTGGAGCTCTGTCAGAGTGACCATCAGGTTCTTGGTCACCTCCCTGACCAAGGCCCTTCTCCCCCGATTGCTCAGTTTGGCTGGGCGGCCAGCTCTAGGAAGAGTCTTGGTGGTTCCAAACTTCCTCCATTTAAGAACGATGGAGGCCACTGTGCTCTTGGGGACCTTGAATGCTGCAGACATTTTTTGGTACCCTTCCCCAGATGTGTGCCTCGACACAATCCTGTCTCGGAGCTCTACGGACAATTCCTTCGACCTCATGGCTTGGTTTTGGCTCTGACATGCACTGTCAACTGTGGGACCTTATATAGACAGGTGTGCTGCTTTTCCAAATCATGTCCAATCAAATGAATTTATCACAGGTGGACTCCAATCAAGTTGTAGAAACATCTCAAGGATGATCAATGCACCTGAGCTCAATTTAGAGTCTCATAACAAAGGGTCTGAATACTTATGTAAATAAGATATTTCTGTTGTTTATTTGTAATAAATGTGCAAAAAAAAATCAAACCTGTTTTCACTTTGTCATTATGGGGTAATGTGATGTCATTATGGGGTATCGTGATGTCATTATGGGGTATTGTGATGTCATTATGGGGTATTGTGATGTCATAGGGTATTGTGATGTCATTATGGGGTATCGTGTGTAGATTAATGAGGAAAATAATACATTGAATTCGTTGTAGAATAAGGCTGTAACGTAACAAAATGTGTAAAAAGGGGAAGGGGTCTGAATACTTTCTGAATGCACCGTTATATGCTCATTGTTTCTTCTTTACTGTGCCTAGTTTGACTAGATGTACACAACAACACTGTTATTACCTGTAGCCTGCTAGTCATCTAATAGTACAGCAGTGTAAGTGTCCTGGTCCCCTCCTCCCATCTGCTCTACAGCCTTCTAATAGACAGCGGTCAGGTCAGAGTCAGACAGGAGGATAACAGTAGGGCTCTGAATGTCTGTTTTACAACGAGAGGAGAGAGGACGACTTAGCATGGACTGTCTGTATTACCTGCACACTGCTTGTCTGTGATGAGGGAGAGCAAGAGAGAGACAGAGGGAGAGCTAGAGAGAGACAGAGGGAGGGGTAAAGACAGACGGACAGACGGACAGACGGACAGACAGAGGGAGAGCTAGAGAGAGACAGAGGGAGAGGTAAAGACAGACGGACAGACGGACGGACAGAGGGAGAGCTAGAGAGAGACAGAGGGAGAGGTAAAGACAGACGGACGGACAGAGGGAGAGCTAGAGAGAGACAGAGGGAGAGGTAAAGACAGACGGACGGACGGACGGACGGACGGACGGACGGACGGACGGACGGACGGACGGACAGACAGACAGGAGAAAGGGAGAGGCAGACAGACAGACAGGAGAAAGGGAGAGGCAGACAGGAGACAGAAGAAAGGGAGAGGCAGACAGACAGGAGACAGGGAGAGACAGACAGGAGACAGGGAGAGGAAGACAGGAGAAAGGGAGAGACAGACAGGAGACAGGGAGAGGCAGACAGGAGAAAGGGAGAGACAGACAGGAGACAGGGAGAGGCAGACAGGAGAAAGGGAGAGACAGACAGGAGAAAGGGAGAGACAGACAGGAGACAGGGAGAGGCAGACAGGAGAAAGGGAGAGACAGACAGGAGAAAGGGAGAGACAGACAGGAGACAGGGAGAGGCAGACAGGAGACAGGGAGAGGCAGACAGACAGACAGGAGAAAGGGAGAGGCAGACAGGAGACAGGAGAAAGGGAGAGGCAGACAGACAGACAGGAGAAAGGGAGAGGCAGACAGGAGAAAGGGAGAGGCAGACAGGAGAAAGGGAGAGGCAGACAGGAGACAGGAGAAAGGGAGAGGCAGACAGACAGGAGAAAGGGAGAGGCAGACAGACAGGAGAAAGGGAGAGACAGACAGGAGACAGGGAGAGGCAGACAGGAGAAAGGGAGAGACAGACAGGAGAAAGGGAGAGACAGACAGGAGACAGGGAGAGGCAGACAGGAGACAGGGAGAGGCAGACAGACAGACAGGAGAAAGGGAGAGGCAGACAGGAGACAGGAGAAAGGGAGAGGCAGACAGACAGGAGACAGGGAGAGGCAGACAGACAGACAGGAGAAAGGGAGAGGCAGACAGACAGACAGGAGAAAGGGAGAGGAGACAGGAGAAAGGGAGAGACAGACAGACAGACAGGGGACAGGGAGAGACAGACAGACAGGAGAAAGGGAGAGACAGACAGACAGACAGGAGACAGGGAGAGACAGACAGGAGAAAGGGAGAGAGACAGGAGAAAGGGAGTGACAGACAGGAGAAAAGGAGAGACAGACAGGAGAAAGGGAGAGACAGACAGGAGAAAGGGAGAGACAGACAGGAGAAAGGGAGAGACAGACAGGAGAAAGGGAGAGACAGACAGGAGAAAAGGAGAGGCAGACAGGAGAAAAGGGAGAGACAGACAGGAGACAGGGAGAGACAGACAGTGAGTGTCAGCTAGTAGCCAGTCTCTCTGCCAGGACCAGGTGTGTGGACAGTCCAGTGGTCCCAGAGGACCTCCTGTCACCTCCTATTGATCCCATCCTATTGATCCGGCCTGTCGCCCTTTAAACCAGTGGACACAACATGGACTGAGGCTGGACACAAGGCGGTCCATAGGGGTTTGATGGCCACCCTGCAGAAGGGTCCTCATCACATCACAGTGTCTGTGAAGGGTTGATGAGACACGGTCCGGCCACAGCATAGTGAGGGGCCTTTGGAGACACAACAAGGTCCAAAAGATAAACAGAAGGGGTATTTAACAGAAGTCCTGGCCAGTTTCCTGTGTGTATGCGTGCGTTTGTTCATCTGTGTGTGCATATCGGGGTCAGCCAGCTCTCCTCTGGGAGGTTGTGACAGTGTTTGACTGGTGTCATGTGACCTGACAGGGCCCAGGGGCAGGCTGGGAGGCCCAAGCTGTCAGGGATCTGACGCCTCCGAGGGGTTGACCAGACTCACCTCGCGCCACACACACAGAGCCTGCCTTCTGCTGCCTCTGCTCGATGGCTCCAAGCTGTCAAAACAGTCTCTCTCTCTCCCTCTCTCTCTATCTCTCTCTCTCTCTCTCTCTCTCCCTCTCTCTCTCTCCCTCTCCTCTCTCTCTCTCCTTCCCTCTCTCTCTCTCTCTCTCTGTCTCTCTCTATCTCCCTCTCCCCCCCCCCTCTCTCTCTCTCTCTCCCCCCCCCCCTCTCTCTCTCTCTGCCTCTCTCTCTCCCTCTCTCTCTCCAGTTACAGAGCTTTGCTAGTCTCTGCAGGTTCCCTGGTTTATTTGGTTTACAGTTCCTTTTCTCTGCTACTACCTCTGATTTTGTCCTCCCCCTCTCTTCCCCCTTTCTCTCCCTGTGTCTCCCCCTCTCTCTTCCCCCTCTCTCTAAACGCCAGGTAAAGCCAGGTAACGCCAGGTAACACCAAATAACGGCAGGTAACGCAAGGTAACACCAGGTTAAGCCAGGTAACGCCAGGTAACACCAAGTAACGCCAGGTAACGCCAGGTAACACCAAGTAACGCCAGGTAACGCCAGGTTAAGCCAGGTAACGCCAGGTAAATGCCAGGTAATGCCAGGAAAAGCCAGGTAACGCCAGGTAACGCCAGGTAAAGCCAGGTAACACCAGGTAAGGCCAGGTAAAGCCAGGTAACGCCAGGTAAGGCCAGGTAAAGCCAGGTAACACCAGGTAACATCAGGTAAAGTCAGGTAACACCAGGTAAAGTCAGGTAACGCCAGGTAAAGTCAGGTAACACCAGGTAACACCAGGTAAAGTCAGGTAACACCAGGCAAAGTCAGGTAACGCCAGGTAACACCAGGTAAAGTCAGGTAACACCAGGTAACATCAGGTAAAGTCAGGTAACACCAGGTAACACCAGGTAAAGTCAGGTAACGCCAGGTAACACCAGGTAAAGTCAGGTAACGCCAGGTAAAGTCAGGTAACGCCAGGTAAAGTCAGGTAACACCAGGTAAAGTCAGGTAACACCAGGTAACATCAGGTAAAGTCAGGTAACACCAGGTAAAGTCAGGTAACACCAGGTAAAGTCAGGTAACGCCAGGTAACACCAGGTAAAGTCAGGTAACACCAGGTAAAGTCAGGTAACACCAGGTAAAGTCAGGTAACGCCAGGTAACACCAGGTAAAGTCAGGTAACACCAGGTAACACCAGGTAACACCAGGTAACACCAGGTAACACCAGGTAAAGTCAGGTAACGCCAGGTAACACCAGGTAAAGTCAGGTAACACCAGGTAACACCAGGTAAAGTCAGGTAACGCCAGGTAAAGTCAGGTAACACCAGGTAACATCAGGTAACGCCAGGTAACATCTGGTAAAGTCAGGTAACACCAGGTAAAGTCAGGTAACACCAGGTAAAGTCAGGTAACGCTAGGTAACACCAGGTAAAGTCAGGTAACACCAGGTAAAGTCAGGTAACACCAGCTAATATCAGGGAAAGTCAGGTAACACCAGGTAAAGTCAGGTAACACCAGGTAACACCAGGTAAAGTCAGGTAACGCCAGGTAACACCAGGTAACATTAGATAGATCCAGGTAAAGTCAGGTAACACCAGGTAACACCAGGTAAAGTCAGGTAACGCCAGGTAACACCAGGTAACGCCAGGTAACACCAGGTAAAGTCAGGTAACGCCAGGTAACACCAGGTAAAGTCAGGTAACGCCAGGTAACACCAGGTAAAGTCAGGTAACACCAGGTAACACCAGGTAACGTCAGGTAACACCAGGTAACACCAGGTAAAGTCAGGTAACACCAGGTAACACCAGGTAAAGTCAGGTAACGCCAGGTAACACCAGGTAACACCAGGTAAAGTCAGGTAACGCCAGGTAACACCAGGTAAAGTCAGGTAACACCAGGTAACACCAGGTAAAGTCAGGTAACGCTAGTAACGCCAGATAACACCAGGTAAAGTCAGGTAACGCCAGGTAACATCAGGTAAAGTCAGGTAACGCCAGGTAACACCAGGTAAAGTCAGGTAAAGTCAGGTAACGCCAGGTAACACCAGGTAACATTAGATAGATCCAGGTAAAGTCAGGTAACGCCAGGTAAAGTAAGGTAACAACAGGTAAAGTCAGGTAACTCCAGGTAACACCAGGTAAAGTCAGGTAACACCAGGTAACATCAGGTAAAGTCAGGTAACACCAGGTAAAGTCAGGTAACGCCAGGTAACACCAGGTAAAGTCAGGTAACACCAGGTAAAGTCAGGTAACACCAGGTAACACCAGGTAACACCAGGTAACACCAGGTAAAGTCAGGTAACACCAGCTAACACCAGGTAACACCAGGTAACACCAGGTAAAGTCAGGTAACACCAGGTAACACCAGGTAACACCAGGTAAAGTCAGGTAACACCAAGTAAAGTCAGGTAACACCAGGTAAAGTCAGGTAACGCTAGGTAACACCAGGTAAAGTCAGGTAACACCAGGTAAAGTCAGGTAACACCAGGTAACACCAGGTAAAGTCAGGTAACGCCAGGTAACAACAGGTAAAGTCAGGTAACACCAGGTAACACCAGGTAACACCAGGTAACACCAGGTAAAGTCAGGTAACACCAGGTAACACCAGGTAAAGTCAGGTAACACCAGGTAAAGTCAGGTAATGCCAGGTAAAGCCAGGTAAAGTCAGGTAACGCCAGGTAAAGTCAGGTAACGCCAGGTAAAGTCAGGTAACACCAGGTAAAGTCAGGTAACACCAGGTAACATCAGGTAAAGTCAGGTAACACCAGGTAAAGTCAGGTAACACCAGGTAAAGTCAGGTAACGCCAGGTAACACCAGGTAAAGTCAGGTAACACCAGGTAAAGTCAGGTAACACCAGGTAAAGTCAGGTAACGCCAGGTAACACCAGGTAAAGTCAGGTAACACCAGGTAACACCAGGTAACACCAGGTAACACCAGGTAACACCAGGTAAAGTCAGGTAACGCCAGGTAACACCAGGTAAAGTCAGGTAACACCAGGTAACACCAGGTAAAGTCAGGTAACGCCAGGTAAAGTCAGGTAACACCAGGTAACATCAGGTAACGCCAGGTAACATCTGGTAAAGTCAGGTAACACCAGGTAAAGTCAGGTAACACCAGGTAAAGTCAGGTAACGCTAGGTAACACCAGGTAAAGTCAGGTAACACCAGGTAAAGTCAGGTAACACCAGCTAATATCAGGGAAAGTCAGGTAACACCAGGTAAAGTCAGGTAACACCAGGTAACACCAGGTAAAGTCAGGTAACGCCAGGTAACACCAGGTAACATTAGATAGATCCAGGTAAAGTCAGGTAACACCAGGTAACACCAGGTAAAGTCAGGTAACGCCAGGTAACACCAGGTAACGCCAGGTAACACCAGGTAAAGTCAGGTAACGCCAGGTAACACCAGGTAAAGTCAGGTAACGCCAGGTAACACCAGGTAAAGTCAGGTAACACCAGGTAACACCAGGTAACGTCAGGTAACACCAGGTAACACCAGGTAAAGTCAGGTAACACCAGGTAACACCAGGTAACGTCAGGTAACACCAGGTAACACCAGGTAAAGTCAGGTAACACCAGGTAACACCAGGTAAAGTCAGGTAACGCCAGGTAACACCAGGTAACACCAGGTAAAGTCAGGTAACGTCAGGTAACACCAGGTAAAGTCAGGTAACACCAGGTAACACCAGGTAAAGTCAGGTAACGCTAGTAACGCCAGATAACACCAGGTAAAGTCAGGTAACGCCAGGTAACATCAGGTAAAGTCAGGTAACGCCAGGTAACACCAGGTAAAGTCAGGTAAAGTCAGGTAACGCCAGGTAACACCAGGTAACATTAGATAGATCCAGGTAAAGTCAGGTAACGCCAGGTAAAGTAAGGTAACAACAGGTAAAGTCAGGTAACTCCAGGTAACACCAGGTAAAGTCAGGTAACACCAGGTAACATCAGGTAAAGTCAGGTAACACCAGGTAAAGTCAGGTAACGCCAGGTAACACCAGGTAAAGTCAGGTAACACCAGGTAAAGTCAGGTAACACCAGGTAACACCAGGTAACACCAGGTAACACCAGGTAAAGTCAGTTAACACCAGGTAACACCAGGTAACACCAGGTAACACCAGGTAAAGTCAGGTAACACCAGGTAACACCAGGTAACACCAGGTAAAGTCAGGTAACACCAAGTAAAGTCAGGTAACACCAGGTAAAGTCAGGTAACGCTAGGTAACACCAGGTAAAGTCAGGTAACACCAGGTAAAGTCAGGTAACACCAGGTAACACCAGGTAAAGTCAGGTAACGCCAGGTAACAACAGGTAAAGTCAGGTAACACCAGGTAACACCAGGTAACACCAGGTAACACCAGGGAAAGTCAGGTAACACCAGGTAAAGTCAGGTAACACCAGGTAACACCAGGTAAAGTCAGGTAACACCAGGTAACACCAGGTAAAGTCAGGTAACACCAGGTAAAGTCAGGTAACACCAGGTAACACCAGGTAAAGTTAGGTAACACCAGGTAACACCAGGTAAAGTCAGGTAACACCAGGTAACACCAGGTAAAGTCAGGTAACACCAGGTAAAGTCAGGTAATGCCAGGTAAAGCCAGGTAACACCAGGTAAAGTCAGGTAACACCAGGTAAAGTCAGGTAACGCCAGGTAACACCAGGTAAAGTCAGGTAACACCAGGTAACATCAGGTAAAGTCAGGTAACACCAGGTAACACCAGGTAAAGTCAGGTAACGCCAGGTAACACCAGGTAAAGTCAGGTAACGCCAGGTAAAGTCAGGTAACGCCAGGTAAAGTCAGGTAACACCAGGTAAAGTCAGGTAACACCAGGTAACATCAGGTAAAGTCAGGTAACACCAGGTAAAGTCAGGTAACACCAGGTAAAGTCAGGTAACGCCAGGTAACACCAGGTAAAGTCAGGTAACACCAGGTAAAGTCAGGTAACACCAGGTAAAGTCAGGTAACGCCAGGTAACACCAGGTAAAGTCAGGTAACACCAGGTAACACCAGGTAAAGTCAGGTAACACCAGGTAACACCAGGTAAAGTCAGGTAACGCCAGGTAACACCAGGTAAAGTCAGGTAACACCAGGTAACACCAGGTAAAGTCAGGTAACGCCAGGTAAAGTCAGGTAACACCAGGTAACATCAGGTAACGCCAGGTAACATCTGGTAAAGTCAGGTAACACCAGGTAAAGTCAGGTAACACCAGGTAAAGTCAGGTAACGCTAGGTAACACCAGGTAAAGTCAGGTAACACCAGGTAAAGTCAGGTAACACCAGCTAATATCAGGGAAAGTCAGGTAACACCAGGTAAAGTCAGGTAACACCAGGTAACACCAGGTAAAGTCAGGTAACACCAGGTAAAGTCAGGTAACACCAGGTAACACCAGGTAAAGTCAGGTAACACCAGGTAAAGTCAGGTAACGCCAGGTAACACCAGGTAAAGTCAGGTAACACCAGGTAAAGTCAGGTAACACCAGGTAATATCAGGTAAAGTCAGGTAACACCAGGTAAAGTCAGGTAACACCAGGTAACACCAGGTAAAGTCAGGTAACACCAGGTAAAGTCAGGTAACACCAGGTAACACCAGGTAAAGTCAGGTAACACCAGGTAAAGTCAGGTAACGCCAGGTAACGCCAGGTAAAGTCAGGTAACACCAGGTAAAGTCAGGTAACACCAGGTAAAGTCAGGTAACACCAGGTAACACCAGGTAAAGTCAGGTAACACCAGGTAAAGTCAGGTAACGCCAGGTAAAGTCAGGTAACACCAGGTAAAGTCAGGTAACACCAGGTAAAGTCAGGTAACACCAGGTAAAGTCAGGTAACGCCAGGTAACACCAGGTAAAGTCAGGTAACACCAGGTAACACCAGGTAAAGTCAGGTAACACCAGGTAACAGCAGGTAAAGTCAGGTAACACCAGGTAAAGTCAGGTAACGCCAGGTAAAGTAAGGTAACACCAGGTAAAGTCAGGTAAGACCAGGTAACACCAGGTAACGCCAGGTAACACCAGGTAAAGTCAGGTAACGCCAGGTAACACCAGCTAACACCAGGTAAAGTCAGGTAACGCCAGGTAACACCAGGTAACACCAGATAGATCCAGGTAAAGTCAGGTAACGCTACACCTACACACCCCACAGGAGGCCAGGTGTGTTAATGGAAAGGAAGTGAGAGGCCGAGTGACTCCGCAACACATCAACGACCACAACAACCCGTTTCTGAGGAGAAAAGACAGATGGGATAGTAGGATTGGATGCACTTCATTGACTAAAAGCAGATGTGGGTTAAAAGACACTGCATCCTGTTTCCATTGATCATCCTTGAGATGTTTCTGAACTTGATTGTAGCCCACCTGTGGAAAGTGAATTTGATTGGACATGATTTGGAAAGGCACACATCTGTCCATATCAGGTCCCACAGTTGAAAGTGCATGTCAGAGCAAATACCAAGCCATGAGGTCGAAGGAATTGTCCGTAGAGCTTCGAGGCAGGATTGTGTTGAGGCACAGATCTGGGGAAGGGTAGCAAAAAATGTCTGCAGCATTCAAGGTCCCCAAGAACACAGGGACCTCCATCATTCTTAAATGGAGGAAGTTTGGAACCACCAAGATTCTTCCTAGAGCTGGCCGCCCAGCCAAACTGAGCAATCGGGGAGAAGGGCCTTGGTCAGGGAGGTGACCAAGGACCTGATGGTCACTTTGACAGACCTCCAGAGTTCCTCTGTGGAGATGGGAGAACCTTCCAGAAGTACAACCATCTCTGCAACACTTCACCAATCAGGCCTTTATGGTAGAGTGGCCAGACGTAATCCACTCCTCAGTAAAAGGCACACGACAGCCCGCTAGAAGTTTGCCAAAAGGCACCTAAGGACTCTCTGGTCGATTGAAACCAAGATTGAACTCTTTGGCCTGAATGACAAGCATCATGTCTGGAGGAAACCTGGCACTATCCCTACGGTGAAGCATGGTGGTGGCAGCATCATGCTGTGGGGATGTTTTTCAGTGGCAGGGACTAGGAGATTAGTCAGGATCGAGGGAACGATGAACGGAGCAAAGTACAGAGAGATCCTTGATGAAAACCTGCTCCAGAGCACTCAGAACCTCAGACTGGGGTAAAGGTTCACCTTCCAACAGGACAACGACCCTAAGCACACAGCCAAGACAATGCAGGAGTGGCTTCGTGACAAGTCTCTGAATGTCATTGAGTGGCCCAGCCAGGGCCCAGACTTGAATCTGATCAAACATCTCTGGAGAGACATGAAAATAACTGTGGAGTGATGCTCCCCATCCAACCTAACAGAGCTTGAGAGGATCTGCAGAGAAGAATGGGAGAAACTCTCCAAACATAGAGTTGTAGCATCATACCCAAGAAGACTCATGGCTGTAATCGCTGCCAAACGTGCTTCAACAAAGTACTGAGTAAAGTTTCTGAATACATATGTAAATGTGATATTAGCTTTTTATTTGTAATACATTTGCAAACATTTCTAAAAACCTCTGTTTGCTTTGTCATTATGGGGTATTGTGATGTCATTATGGGGTATTGTGATGTCATTATGGGGTATTGTGATGTCATTATGGGGTATTGTGATGTCATTATGGGGTATTGTGATGTCATTATGGGGTATTGTGTGTCGATCAATGATATAAAACATGATTTAATCTATTTCAGAATAAAAGGCTGTAACGTAACGAAATGTGGAAAAGGTCAAGGGGTCTGAAAACTTTCCGAATGCTCTGTAACTGTGTTACTGAGAGACAATGTGATGCCATACTTGTCCTTACTTTCATTTAAAATAATTAATTGGCAGCATTCAAAAGTGACCAAAACATCAGCCAGGAAGCATAGGAACTGAGAAGTGGTCTGTGGTCACCACCTGCAGAACCACTCCTTTATTGGGGGTGTCTTGCTAATTGCCTATAATTTCCACCTGTTGTCTATTCCATTTGCACAACAGCATGTGAAATTTATTGTCAATCAGTGTGCTTTCACTCTAGTGGTAGCATGAGAGTCCACAACCCACACAAGTGGCTCAGGTAGTGCAGCTCATCCAGGATGGAACATCAATGCGAGCTGTGACAAGAAGGTTTGCTGTGTCTGTCAGTGTAGTGTCCAGAGCATGGAGGCGCTACCAGGAGACAGGCCAGTACATTAGGAGACGTGGAGGAGGCAGTAGGAGGGCAACAACCCAGCAGCAGGACCGCTACCTCCACCTTTGTGCAAGGAGGAGCAGGAGGAGCACTGCCAGAGCCCTGCAAAATGAACACCAGCAGGCCACAAATGTGCATGTGTCTGCTCAAACGGTCAGAAACAGACTCCATGAGGGTGGTATGAGGGCCTGACGTCCACAGGTGGGGGTTGTGCTCACAGCCCAACACTGTGCAGGACATTTGGCATTTGCCAGAGAACACCAAGATTGGCAAATTCGCCACTGGCGCCCTGTGCTCTTCACAGATGAAAGCAGGTTCACACTGAGCACATGTGACAGACGTGACAGAGTCTGGAGACACCGTGGAGAACGTTCTGCTGCCTGCAACATGCTCCAGCATGTCCAGTTTGGCGGTGGGTCAGTCATGGTGTGGGGTGGCATTTCTTTGGGGGGCCGCTCAGCCCTCCATGTGCTCGCCAGAGGTATCCTGACTGCCATTAGGTACCGAGATGACCCCTTGTGAGACCATATGCTGGTGCGGTTGGCCCTGGGTTCCTCCTAATGCAAGACAATGCTAGACCTCATGTGGCTGGAGTGTGTCAGCAGTTCCTGCAAGAGGAAGGCATTGATGCTATGGACTGGCCCGCCCGTTCCCCAGACCTGAATCCAATTGAGCACATCTGGGACATCATGTCTCGCTCCATCCACCAAGCCACGTTGCACCACAGACTGTCCAGGAGTCGGCGGATGCTTTAGTCCAGGTCTGGGAGGAGATCCCTCAGGAGACCATCCGCCACCTCATCAGGAGCATGCCCAGGCGTTGTAGTGAGGTCATACAGGCACGTGGAGGCCACACACACACTACTGAGCCTCATTTTGACTTGTTTTAAGGACATTACATCAAAGTTGGATCAGCCTGTAGTGTGGTTTTTCACTTTAATTTTGAGTGTCTCCAAATCCAGACCTCCATGGGTTGATACATTTTGTGTGATTTTGTTGTCAGCACATTCAACTATGTAAAGAAAAATGTATTTAATAAGAATATTTAATTCATTCAGATCTAAGATGTGTTATTTTAGTGTTCCCTTTATTGTTTTGAGCAGTGTATAAAGTATTTGCTACATTAACATTTGGTCAGTGTGTGATTTTCTATGTATCTATATAATCTTCACAGTAACCTTCAGACAATAACATTGGGATTCTGAATGTGTCTTTTACTTAGCAGGTGGTACATAATGACCTGTTCCACCAGTTGTCCTCTCTTTAGCAGTGACATATTTTAAGGTATTTGTGAATGTAAGGTACATATGTAGGATCTTAATTTGATCAATGCAGGCCATTTTTAACTGGTAGTGTATTTGAGGTTTAAAAAGACTTCTAAAAGTTTGTAATTTCCACATAGAAATTTCTTGATTTGATTTCCCCGAAAAACACCTTAAAAAATGTCCATTAATTATAATCCACATAATAATTTACATTTCGTATACTGCAGAATTATTTTCGTGCTGTAGCAAACTGACTCAAATTAGGATCCTACATCTGTCTCTTTCTCTCTCTCTCTCCTTCCTCATTGTTTCTTTCCTCCCTTCCCTTCCTATTCTCTGCCTCTTCCTCCTCTTCCTCCTCTTCCTCCTCTCTCTCTCTCTCTCTCTCCATCTTATCGGAAACATATGGGTTCATTGCTAAAGTAAGTGAAATAGATAAACAAACGTGAAACGTAAATATGGGTTGTATTTACAATGGTGTTTGTTCTTCACTGGTTGACCTTTTCTTGTGGCAACAGGTCACAAATCTTGCTGCTGTGATGTCACACTGTGGTATTTCACCCAGTAGATATGGGAGTTTATCATAATTTGATTTGTTTTCTAATTCTTTGTGGATCTGTGTAATCTGATGGAAATATGTGTCTCTAATATGGTCATACATTTGGCAGGAGGTTAGGAAGTGCACTTCAGTTTCCACCTCATTTTGTGGGTCTCTCTCTCTATCTCTCTCTGACAGAGTGAGGGTGAGAAGCCCGGAGCCACTGAACTATGGGGGGGGGGGGGGCAGCCGTATGGTAGACACGAGGCCAGAGCCAAGACTGGCTACTACCCACAGTGTGTGTGTGTGTGTGTGTGTGTGTGTGTGTGTGTGTGTGTGTGTGAGAGAGAGAGAGAGAGAGAGAGAGAAAGAGAGAATGGGTGTTGATTGAATATTAGTGTACAATATATATCTACAGTATCTCTCTCTCTCTAACCCCCCCTCTCTCTCTCTCTCTCTCTAACCCCCTCTCTCTCTAACCCCCTCTCTCTCTACCCCCCCCCTCCCCCCCCCTCCCTTGCTCTCTCCCTCACTCTTATTCCTAACATTGCTGGTCTGGACCCAGTCAGGAACAACTCTGGGCCCTAGTTTTAGCCCATTACTGGTCTGGACCCAGTCAGGAACAACTCTGGGCCCTAGTTTTAGCCCATTACTGGTCTGGACCCAGTCAGGAACAACTCTGGGCCCTAGTTTTAGCCCATTACTGGTCTGGACCCAGTCAGGAACAACTCTGGGCCCTAGTTTTAGCCCATTACTGGTCTGGACCCAGTCAGGAACAACTCTGGGCCCTAGTTATAGCCCATTACTGGTCTGGACCCAGTCAGGAACAACTCTGGGCCCTAGTTTTAGCCCATTACTGGTCTGGACCCAGTCAGGAACAACTCTGGGCCCTAGTTATAGCCCATTACTGGTCTTGACCCAGTCAGGAACAACTCTGGGCCCTAGTTATAGCCCATTACTGGTCTTGACCCAGTCAGGAACAACTCTGGGCCCTAGTTATAGTTATAGCCCATTACTGGCCACTATACAAGAACCCATAAATACGAGCAGACAATAAAAGTCTACATTGGGATTTTACAGTAATGAAGAAAGCCAACGATCCAAAACAGGGAATGTTTCCTTTGTTAAAGTCGCCTGTTCAGACTGACCCCATGCAGGGCTGCTGAAATATTCCCCAGTCTTCACATTTACAATGCGTCCCATACAACCCTGTTCCCTAGTGCACTTCTTTTTAACCAGGGCCCATAGGGTTCCGGTCATTAGTAGTGCACTATATAGGGGATAGGGTTACATTTGAGACGCAAACTCAACAGACCCAAGGCCAGAATGGCAGACAACAACATATTCAAGACACATGGAATGTGCTGTGTGCTTGCAGAATGTTGTCATTTCTCTCCCTCCCCCTCTCTATTTTCCTTCTTCACTCACTGTCCCTCTCTCTGCCTCTCCCTCTCTCTCCCTCCATCCTCTCCGTCTCTCCACCCTCCCTCTCTCTCCCTCTCTCTCTCCACCCTCTCTCTCCCTTTCTCTCTCTCTGTCCCTATCGCCATTTTCTCCCTCTCTCCACCCCCTCCGTGTCTCCGTCTCACTCTCTCTACCCTCTCTCTGTCTCTCCACCCTCTCTCTCTCTCTCTGTCTCTCCAACCTCTCTCTCTGTCTCTCTCCCCTCCCTCCCCCTTTGTCTCTCTCCACCATCTCTTTCCACCGTCTCTCTCTCTCTCTCTCTCTCTCTCTCTCTCCCTCTCTCTCTCTCTCTGTGTGTGGTGGCTTGCTGTAGGACACACCAGCAGCAGTGTTATACAACAGGAAGTGAAGCTGGTCTCAGGAGCTTTGAGACAAATAGACCGGTTTGATCAACTCTAAGAGCTCTCTGCCAAGAGGAGACCTCTCAATACAGCCAGTCTTATTTTGTTGGTGTGTGCGCCTGCATGCGTGTGTGTGTGTGTGTGTGTGTGTGTGTGTGTGTGTGTGTGCGTGCCTGCATGCGTTTGTGTGTGTGTGTGTGCGCCTGCATGCGTGTGTGTGTGTGTGTGTGCCTGCATGCGTGTGTGTGTGTGTGTGTGTGTGTGTGTGTGTGTGTGTGTGTGTATTCGCCAACAGGAGATAGAAGTAAAGACTAACAGCTAGCTCGTCTCTCTCTTTCTCTGATGGAAGAAATGTCTGTTGCTTCTATGTTTTTCTTCTCTCAGGTAAATGCAGATACAGCGGGTTCACAAATTCTCTTCAACTAATAAAATGTTACAACTGCTCACTTTCGGTTATTTGGAAATTAATTCCTCTCCAAAATATTGTTCTTTTTTAAACAAGCCTTAGAAAGCTGGTTGCAATTTCAGTTCAATCCACCTGAAAAGACAGAACAAGGGGGCTATCATAGGGGGTTATTATATCCTTGTACCCCCCTTGGAGGGCTATCATAGGGGGTTATTATATCCTTGTACCCCCCTTGGAGGGCTATCATAGGGGGTTATTATATCCTTGTACCCCACTTGGGGGGCTATCATAGGGGGTTATTATATCCTTGTACCTCCCTTGGAGGGCTATCATAGGGGGTTATTATATCCTTGTACCCCCTTGGGGGGCTATCATAGGGGGTTATTATATCCTTGTACCCCCCTTGGGGGGCTATCATAGGGGGTTACTATATCCTTCTACCCCCCTTGGAGGGCTATCATAGGGGGTTATTATATCCTTGTACCCCCTTGGGGGGCTATCATAGGGGGTTATTATATCCTTGTACCCCCCTTGGGGGGCTATCATAGGGGGTTACTATATCCTTCTACCCCCCTTGGAGGGCTATCATAGGGGGTTATTATATCCTTGTACCCCCCTTGGAGGGCTATCCTAGTTGTTACTCTACCCTTCTACCCTCCCTTGGAGGGCTATCATAGGGGGTTACTCTACCCTTCTACCTCCCTTGGAGGGCTCTCCTAGGGGGTTACTCTACCCTTCTACCCCCCTTGGAGGGCTATCATAGGGGGGTATTTATCTCTCCCCTCCTTCTCTCCCCCTCTCTCCTCTTTCTCTCTCCCCTCCTTCTCTCTCCCCTCCTTCTCTCTCCTCTTTCTCTCTCCCTATCTCCCCTCCTTCTCTCTCCTCTTTCTCTCTCCCCTCATAACTCTGGAGGTGAATGTATGTCCCCTAGCTCTGCTCTGTTTTGGAGAAACACACACTCTGACTGCCTTCTCCTTCCTGGGGGAGATTTATTGCCCACCCCCTCTCTCTCTCCATCTCCCTCCTCCCCTCCCCCTCATGGCCACATAGAGAAAGGAGCTGTCCTGACTACCATGCTCTGCTCAAGGCACCCCACTCCATCCACCCCCCCCCCTCCCCTCCCTCTCCTCCTCCCCCTCCCCTTCCTCTCCTCCTCCCCCTCTGATGAGAAGAGCTGTCATGCCGTGCTCTGGTCAAGGCTTTGGCCCCAGACTGACTGCCTGGGGAAATGGAGAAAGTGCCTGACATTATCACTGTGTGCTATTCTAAATATTCACAGCCTCTCTGTCTCTGTCTCTCTCTGTCTCTGTCCCTCTCTCTCTGTCTGTCTCCTTCTCACTCTATTGCTCTCTCTCTCTCTCTCTTTCTCTCCCTCTCTCTCTCTGTCTGTCTCCTTCTCACTCTATTGCTCTCTCTGTCTCTCTCTTTCTCTCTCTGTCTCTCTCTCTCTCTCTCTCTCTCCCTCCCTCTCTCCCTCTTTCTCTCTCTCTCCCTCTCTATCTCTCTCTCTCTCTCTGTCTCTCTCTCTCTCTCTCTCTCTCTCTCACTTTCATTCCTTTCTTCTCTCTATCCTGCCTATTAGCTACTCTTTCTCTCTTACTTCTTAAATCTATTATGGCAAATCTTTACTTTTGTTTTATTATTTTCCCTTTCTCCATCTCCCCTCTCAGTCTCGTTCAATCTTCATTCTCTTACCATCTACAATCCCCCCTCCTTCGTGCTATCCTTTCTTTCTCTTCCCTCTCCCAGCTTTGTCACTCCACATGTCCTGTCACATGGCCCATTCACTACGAAAAGGGGAGGGACAGGGCCAGGGAGAGGAGAGGAGAGGAGAGGAGAGGAGAGAAGGGGAGAGGAGAGGAGAGGAGAGGAGAGGAGAGGAGAGAGGAGAGGAGAGGAGAGGAGAGGAGAGAGGAGAGAGGAGAGGAGAGGAGAGGAGAGGAGAGGAGAGGAGAGGAGAGGAGAGGAGAGGAGAGGAGAGGAGAGAGAGAGGGAGAGAGGAGAGGAGAGGAGAGAGGGGAGAGGAGAGGAGAGGAGAGAGGGAGAGAGGAGAGGAGAGGAGAGGAGAGGAGAGGAGAGGAGAGAGAGGAGAGGAGAGGAGAGGAGAGGAGAGGAGAGGAGAGGAGAGGAGAGGAGAGGAGAGGAGAGGAGAGGAGAGGAGAGGAGAGGAGAGGAGAGAGGAGGAGAGGAGAGGAGAGAAGGGGAGAGGAGAGGAGAGGAGAGAGAGGAGAGGAGAGGAGAGGAGAGGAGAGGAGAGGAGAGGAGAGGAGAGGAGAGGAGAGTGCCCAGGGACTATCTATGCCCCAAAGAAAGTTCAGACCCCATATTGAAAAAGAGATGGGGAAGATGGGAATCTTTCAGTAGGGATTCCTCTGTAAAGCCCACAGCTCTCTCAGACCAAATCACATAGCACTGTCTCATATTCATGTTATTTCATAACACAATGGATTTGGTCTGGGGATAGGACCATATTAGACAGTGTTTGGTCTGGGGATAGGACCATATTAGACAGTGTTTGGTCTGGTGATAGGACCATATTAGATAGTGTTTGGTCTGGTGATAGGACCATATTAGACAGTGTTTGGTCTGGTGATAGGTAGATAGTGTTTGGTCTGGTGGTAGGTAGATAGTGTTTGGCCTGGTGATAGGACCATATTAGACAGTGTTTGGTCTGGTGATAGGACCATATTAGATAGTGTTTGGTCTGGTGATAGGACCATATTAGACAGTGTTTGGTCTGGTGATAGGTAGATAGTGTTTGGTCTGGTGATAGGACCATATTAGACAGTGTTTGGTCTGGTGATAGGTAGATAGTGTTTGGTCTGGTGATAGGACCATATTAGACAGTGTTTGGTCTGGTGATAGGACCATATTAGATAGAGGAGAGGAGAGGAGAGGAGAGGAGAGGAGAGGAGAGGAGAGACCGCTAAATACTCTCCTCTCCTCTCCTCTCCTCTCCTCTCCTCTCCTCTCCTCTCCTCTCCTCTCCTCATCTCTGAACCAAGGCCCAGACACATGAAACAACTACTTGATACTGGTCCCAGAATCAAGGACACTTGGAAAAGTGTTTCCTCTAACAGTAGTGAGTCATTTAGCAGACTCTCTTATCCACAGCCACTAACAGTAGTGAGTCATTTAGCAGACTATCTCATCCACAGCCACTAACAGTAGTGAGTCATTTAGCAGACTCTCTAATCCACAGCCACGAACAGTAGTGAGTCATTTAGCAGACTCTCTAATCCACAGCCACTAACAGTAGTGAGTCATTTAGCAGACTCTCTTTTCCAGAGCGACTAACTGGTCCCCTGTGGGAATCGAACCCACAACCCTGGCGTTACAAGCGCCATGCTCTACCTCCCTGTACTGTGTGTTCTGTATTCATGTATTAAATAGGAACACTTCATTTAGATAGTCTGTAGAGCAGTGGTCGACAACGGGTCGATCGAGATTGAAAAGTCCTGCGCCCCGGGTAAACAAAGTGTTCCCATGAGACAAACTCCGCCTGCCCGGCGGCCCGGAAAATCTGTGACTACATCGAGTGCACCCTACTGCGCTGACCAATCGGATAGCTCAAATCACTGTGGCGACAGAGCGTCCATGACCCTGGCCACAGCCAGGTTTAATAGGCTAGTTGCCTACGTCAGGTGTAGTAACTTTTAAAACCACAGAGAGACTGTCAACGAATACAGCAAAGAGCTGCTGGTTAAACGAGTTCATGTTGACGTTTTGATTCAGCTCTGTCACTGTTTTTTAATTCAACACTATTACAAAACACGCCTCTCTGCCCTTCGGCTCGGGCTGCAGCTGTAATTAATGAGTTGCCAGGTAACGACAGCCATGCGGTTAGTTATTATTAGCAGCTCGTCGTGTCCCATGTTAATATGAAGGAATATTGAACTTTCTCTGGTCAGAGGAACAACATGAATTGGTGCATGAGGCAGGTGCGGTGCGACTCGCGTTTGGCCATCAGGTGGATGACGGTGTGTTCCCTCTCTCCGGTCAGTCTCACCGGAGGACAGGAAGGAGAGAGCAGGGACCGTGAGAGGCGGTTGGGAAAAATAGTTTTGAACAGTCTTCCAACTCGGGATTCCAAGTCAGAAACGCGGACATCTTTCGAGAGCTCCGACTTTTCGACCTGAAGATCCCTGACGTTGTGATTTGACCTCGTTAACCCTACAGACTCTAACCCTACAGACTATCAGACTCTAACCCTACAGACTCTAACCCTACAGACTATCAGACTCTAACCCTACAGACTATCAGACTCTAACCCTACAGACGATCAGACTCTAACCCTACAGACGATCAGACTCTAACCCTACAGACTATCAGACTCTAACCCTACAGATTATCAGACTCTAACCCTACAGACTATCAGACTATCAGACTCTAACCCTACAGACTATCAGACTCTAACCCTACAGACTATCAGACTCTAACCCTACAGACTATCAGACTTTCAGACTCTAACCCTACAGACTATCAGACTATCAGACTCTAACCCTACAGACTATCAGACTCTAACCCTACAGACTATCACACTCTAACCCTACAGACTATCAGACTATCAGACTCTAACCCTACAGACTATCAGACTCTAACCATACAGACTATCAGACTCAAACCCTACAGACTATCACACTCTAACCCTACAGACTATCAGACTCTAACCCTACAGACTATCAGACTCTAACCCTACAGACTATCAGACTCTAACCCTACAGACTATCAGACTCTAACCCTACAGACTATAAGAACTCTAACCCTACAGACTATCAGACTCTAACCCTACAGACTATCAGACTCTAACCCTACAGACTATCAGACTCTAACCCTACAGACTATAAGAACTCTAACCCTACAGACTATCAGACTCTAACCCTACAGACTATCAGACTCTAACCCTACAGACTATCAGACTCTAACCCTACAGACGATCAGACTATCAGACTCTAACCCTACAGACTATCAGACTCTAATCCTACAGACTATCAGACTCTAACCCTACAGACTATCAGACTCTAACACTACAGACTATCAGACTCTAACCCCACAGACTATCAGACTCTAACCCTACAGACGATCAGACTATCAGACTCTAACCCTACAGACTATCAGACTCTAATCCTACAGACTATCAGACTCTAACCCTACAGACTATCAGACTCTAACCCTACAGACTATCAGACTCTAACCCTACAGACTATCAGACTCTAACCCTACAGACTATCAGACTCTAACCCTACAGACTATCAGACTCTAACCCTACAGACTATCAGACTCTAACCCTACAGACTATCACACTCTAACCCTACAGACTATCAGACTCTAACCCTACAGACTATCAGACTCTAACCCTACAGACTATCAGACTCTAACCCTACAGACGATCAGACTCTAACCCTACAGACTATCAGACTCTAACCCTACAGACTATCAGACTCTAATCCTACAGACTATCAGACTCTAACCCTACAGACTATCAGACTCTAACCCTACAGACTATCAGACTCTAACCCTACAGACGATCAGACTATCAGACTCTAACCCTACAGACTATCAGACTCTAATCCTACAGACTATCAGACTCTAACCCTACAGACTATCAGACTCTAACCCTACAGACTATCAGACTCTAACCCTACAGACTATCAGACTCTAACCCTACAGACTATCAGACTCTAACCCTACAGACGATCAGACTCTAACCCTACAGACTATCAGACTCTAACCCTACAGACTATCAGACTCTAACCCTACAGACTATCACACTCTAACCCTACAGACGATCAGACTCTAACCCTACAGACTATCAGACTCTAACCCTACAGACTATCAGACTCTAATCCTACAGACTATCAGACTCTAACCCTACAGACTATCAGACTCTAACCCTACAGACTATCAGACTCTAACCCTACAGACGATCAGACTATCAGACTCTAACCCTACAGACTATCAGACTCTAATCCTACAGACTATCAGACTCTAACCCTACAGACTATCAGACTCTAACCCTACAGACTATCAGACTCTAACCCTACAGACTATCAGACTCTAACCCTACAGACTATCAGACTCTAACCCTACAGACGATCAGACTCTAACCCTACAGACTATCAGACTCTAACCCTACAGACTATCAGACTCTAACCCTACAGACTATCACACTCTAACCCTACAGACTATCAGACTCTAACCCTACAGACTATCAGACTCTAACCCTACAGACTATCAGACTATAACCCTACAGACGATCAGACTCTAACCCTACAGACTATCAGACTCTAACCCTACAGACGATCAGACTATCAGACTCTAACCCTACAGACTATCAGACTCTAATCCTACAGACTATCAGACTCTAACCCTACAGACTATCAGACTCTAACCCTACAGACTATCAGACTCTAACCCTACAGACTATCAGACTCTAACCCTACAGACTATCAGACTCTAACCCTACTGACTATCAGACTCTAACCCTACAGACTATCAGACTCTAAACCTACAGACTATCAGACCCTAACCCTACAGACGATCAGACTCTAACCCTACAGACTATCAGACTCTAACCCTACAGACTATCAGACTCTAAACCCTTATCCTAACACTGAACTTAGCCCTAACCCTAACCCCTAACCCTAACCCTAACCCTAACCCTTATCCTAGCCCTAACCTTAACTCTTATCCTAACACTAAACCTAACCCTGACCCTTACTCTAACCCCAACCTTAACCCTCCTGATCCTAAACCTAGCCCTGACCCTTATTCTAACCCCAACCTTAACCCTCCTGATCCTAAACCTAACCCTGACCCTTACTCTAACCCCAACCTTAACCCTCCTGATCCTAAACCTAACCCTGACCCTTACTCTAACCCCAACCTTAACCCTCCTGATCCTAAACCTAGCCCTGACCCTTATTCTAATCCCAACCTTAACCCTCCTGATCCTAAACCTAGCCCTGACCCTTACTCTAACCCCAACCTTAACCCTCCTGATCCTAAACCTAGCCCTGACCCTTATTCTAATCCCAACCTTAACCCTCCTGATCCTAAACCTAGCCCTAACCCTGATTCTAACCGTAACCTTAGTTAGCAGAAGTTTATCAACGGATAGTTTGTTGATAATATGACAATCTTAAGAACATCTACAGATTGCCGATCAGGACTTTCCAAATAAAGTCTTCTGCTTCTACCACTGATTAAACCAGCCTCCTGCTTCTACCACTGATTAAACCAGCCTCCTGCTTCTACCACTGATTAAACCAGCCTCCTGCTTCTACCACTGATTAAACCAGCCTCCTGCTTCTACCACTGATTAAACCAGCCTCCTGCTTCTACCACTGATTAAACCAGCCTCCTGCTTCTAACACTGATTAAACCAGCCTCCTGTTTCTACCACTGATTAAACCAGCCTCCTGCATCTACCACTGATTAAACCAGCCTCCTGCTTCTACCACTGATTAAACCAGCCTCCTGCTTCTACCACTGATTAAACCAGCCTCCTGCTTCTACCACCAATTAAACCAGCCTCTTGCTTCTACCACTGATTAAACCAGCCTCCTGCTTCTACCACTGATTAAACCAGCCTCCTGCTTCTACCACTGATTAAACCAGCCTCCTGCTTCTACCACTAATTAAACCAGCCTCCTGCTTCTACCACTGTTTAAACCAGCCTCCTGCTTCTACCACTGATTAAACCAGCCTCCTGCTTCTACCACTGATTAAACCAGCCTCCTGCTTCTACCACTGATTAAACCAGCCTCCTGCTTCTACCACTGATTAAACCAGCCTCCTGCTTCTACCACTGATTAAACCAGCCTCCTGCTTCTACCACTGATTAAACCAGCCTCCTGCTTCTACCACTGATTAAACCAGCCTCCTGCTTCTACCACTGATTAAACCAGCATCCTGCTTATACCACTGATTAAACCAGCCTCCTGCTTCTACCACCAATTAAACCAGCCTCTTGCTTCTACCACTGATTAAACCAGCCTCCTGCTTCTACCACCAATTAAACCAGCCTCTTGCTTCTACCACTGATTAAACCAGCCTCCTGCTTCTACCACTGATTAAACCAGCCTCCTGCTTCTACCACTGATTAAACCAGCCTCCTGCTTCTACCACTAATTAAACCAGCCTCCTGCTTCTACCACTGTTTAAACCAGCCTCCTGCTTCTACCACTGATTAAACCAGCCTCCTGCTTCTACCACTGATTAAACCAGCCTCCTGCTTCTACCACTGATTAAACCAGCCTCCTGCTTCTACCACTGATTAAACCAGCCTCCTGCTTCTACCACTGATTAAACCAGCCTCCTGCTTCTACCACTGATTAAACCAGCCTCCTGCTTCTACCACTGATTAAACCAGCCTCCTGCTTCTACCACTGATTAAACCAGCATCCTGCTTCTACCACTGATTAAACCAGCCTCCTGCTTCTACCACTGATTAAACCAGCCTCCTGCTTCTACCACTGATTAAACCAGCCTCCTGCTTCTACCACTGATTAAACCAGCCTCCTGCTTCTACCACTGATTAAACCAGCCTCCTGCTTCTACCACTGAATAACCCTGCTCTTATAAATAAGAAGCGGGCAGTATTTTTCATCAGTTCCACCCTGTGTGTATGTGTGTGTGTGTGTATGTGTGTGTGTGTGTGTGTTTGTGTGTGTGTGTGTGTGTGTGTGTGTGTGTGTGCGTGTGTGTGTGTGTCAGACAGAGCCAGGGTAGACCGGAGGAGAGAGGTCTAGAGAAAGGCCTGCCTCCCAGTGACCCCATTACAACAGCCCTGTTAACACATCTGAGGAACATCCTTTCTGTCGTGTTACTACGGCGATGACACAGGACTTCAATTAAAGAACAGGCTGGCTGGAGGGAGGCGGGGGGTTGGTGGGGCCTTTCACACTGACCTCTGGTCCCAGGGTGGCCACACAACCCACACACACACACACACACACACACACACACACACACACACACACACACACACACACACTACATCCAGGGTATATCCAGATACAGGCTGCAGTGTGCTATAGTCCACACCACACTGTCACTGAATACAAAGCCCTACCACATCTCTGACCCCGTACCGTACCCCTCCCCCATTCTACACTCCACACATGTGTAAACGTGACTCTTGACAGTACAGACCTCTCCTCTCCCTCTCCTTTTCTCCCAAAAACAGGAGTGTTTTTCTGGATTAGAGAAGGCATGATTAGAGATTCAGGGTGCTTCCCAAATGGTACACTATTCCCTAGGGCCCTTGGTCACAAGTAGTGGACTACTGTATATAGATAGTAGGGAGCCATTTGTTATGCACACTTGGGTGCAGATGTGTGTTGTGTTTGTGAATGCTAATTGACTAGTGAGAAGAGGTTGAGCTACGAGTGTTCTCTTCTCCTGACTCCTTAAGACACATAGGAGCCATCCTTCAGACACAGAGACATAGGAGCCATCCTTCAGACACAGAGACAGAGGAGCCATCCTTCAGACACAGAGACGTAGGAGCGATCCTTCAGACACAGAGACAGAGGAGCCATCCTTCAGACACAGAGACATAGGAGCCATCCTTCAGACACAGAGACATAGGAGCCATCCTTCAGACACAGAGACAGAGGAGCCATCCTTCAGACACAGAGACAGAGAGACATAGGAGCCATCCTTCAGACACAGAGACAGAGGAGCGATCCTTCAGACACAGAGACAGAGGAGCCATCCTTCAGACACAGAGACATAGGAGCCATCCTTCAGACACAGAGACATAGGAGCCATCCTTCAGACACAGAGACAGAGGAGCCATCCTTCAGACACAGAGACAGAGACATAGGAGCCATCCTTCAGACACAGAGACAGAGGAGCCATCCTTCAGACACAGAGACAGAGGAGCCATCCTTCAGACACAAAGACATAGGAGCCATCCTTCAGACACAGAGACATAGGAACCATCCTTCAGACACAGAGACAGACACATAGGAGCCATCCTTCAGACACAGAGACATAGGAGCCATCCTTCAGACACAGAGACAGAGAAATAGGAGCCATCCTTCAGACACAGAGACAGAGGAGCCATCCTTCAGACACAGAGACAGAGGAGCCATCCTTCAGACACAGAGACATAGGAGCCATCCTTCAGACACAGAGACATATGAGCCATCCTTCAGACACAGAGACATAGGAGCCATCCTTCAGACACAGAGACATATGAGCCATCCTTCAGACACAGAGACAGAGGAGCCATACTTCAGACACAGAGACAGAGGAGCCATCCTTCAGACACAGAGACAGAGACAGAGGAGCCATCCTTCAGACACAGAGACAGAGGAACCATCCTTCAGACACAGAGACAGAGGAGCCATCCTTCAGACACAGAGACATAGGAGCCATCCTTCAGACACAGAGACAGAGGAGCCATCATTCAGACACAGAGACAGAGGAGCCATCCTTCAGACACAGAGACATAGGAGCCATCCTTCAGACACAGAGACATAGGAGCCATCCTTCAGACACAGAGACAGAGGAGTCATCCTTCAGACACAGAGACATAGGAGCCATCCTTCAGACACAGAGACAGAGAAATAGGAGCCATCCTTCAGACACAGAGACAGAGGCATAGGAGCCATCCTTCAGACACAGAGATGTAGGAGCCATCCTTCAAACACAGAGACAGAGACAGAGACAGAGAGAGAGAGAGAGAGAGAGAGAGAGAGAGAGAGAGAGACAGAGAGCGAGACAGAGAGCGAGACAGAGAGCGAGGCAGAGAGCGAGACAAAGAGAGAGAGAGAGAGAGAGATGTCTACTGTTTGCTGATTATCTGGTGCTTCTGTCCCTGACCAAGGAGGGCCTACAGCAGCACTTAGATCTTCTGCACAGATTCTGTCAGACCTGGGCCCTGACAGTAAATCTCAGTAAGACAAAAATAATGGTGTTCCAAAAAAGGCCCAGTTGCCAGAACCACAACTACAAATACCATCTAGACACAAAAAACTATACATACCTCGACCTAACCATCCGCTCCACAGGTAACTTCCACAAAGCTGGGAACCATCTGAGAGACAAGGCAAGAAGGACATTCTACACCATCAAAAGGAACATCAAATTTGACATACCAATTAAGATCTGGCTAAAAATACTGGAATCAGGCCTCCCAGTGGTCTAGGGCAAGGCATCACAGTGCTGGCTGTGCCAACAGAGACTCTGGGTTCAAGCTCAGGCTCTGTCGCAGCTGGCCGCGTGGCGGGCCGGGTGCGGTGCACGCTGACCAGGTCGCCAGGTGCACGGTGTTTCCTCCAACACATTGGTGCGGTTGGACGCGCGCTGTGTTAAGAAGCAGTGCGGCTTGGTTGGGTTGTGTTTCGGAGGACGCATGGCTTTCGACCTTCGCCTCTCCTGAGTCCGTACGGGAGTTGTAGCGATGAGACTAGATAGTAACTAACAATTAGTAACCACAAATTTAGGGAGAAAAAAGGGCTAAAAATAAATAGATAATAAAATAAAAAAATAAAGAAATACTTGAATCAGTTATAGAGCCCAATCAGTCATAGAGCCCAATCAGTCATAGAGCCCAATCAGTCATAGAGCCCAATCAGTCATAGAGCCCAATCAGTCATAGAACCCAATCAGTCATAGAGCCCAATCAGTCATAGAGCCCAATCAGTCATAGAGCCCAATCAGTCATAGAGCCCAATCAGTCATAGAGCCCAATCAGTCATAGAGCCCAATCAGTCATCAGAGCCCAATCAGTCATAGAGCCCAATCAGTCATAGAGCCCAATCAGTCATAGAGCCCAATCAGTCATAGAGCCCAATCAGTCATAGAGCCCAATCAGTCATAGAACCCAATCAGTCATAGAGCCCAATCAGTCATAGAGCCCAATCAGTCATAGAGCCCAATCAGTCATAGAGCCCAATCAGTCATAGAGCCCAATCAGTCATAGAGCCCAATCAGTCATAGAGCCCAATCAGTCATGGAGCCCAATCAGTCATAGAACCCAATCAGTCATAGAGCCCAATCAGTCATAGAGCCCAATCAGTCATGGAGCCCAATCAGTCATAGAACCCAATCAGTCATAGAACCCAATCAGTCATAGAGCCCAATCAGTCATAGAACCCAATCAGTCATAGAACCCAATCAGTCATAGAACCCAATCAGTCATAGAGCCCAATCAGTCATAGAACCCAATCAGTCATAGAACCCAATCAGTCATAGAGCCCAATCAGTCATAGAACCCAATCAGTCATAGAGCCCAATCAGTCATAGAACCCAATCAGTCATAGAGCCCAATCAATCATAGAACCCAATCAGTCATAGAACCCAATCAGTCATAGAACCCAATCAGTCATAGAGCCCAATCAGTCATAGAACCCAATCAGTCATAGAGCCCAATCAGTCATAGAACCCAATCAGTCATAGAGCCCAATCAATCATAGAACCCAATCAGTCATAGAACCCAATCAGTCATAGAGCCCAAGTGATTCCCAAACCTTCCATAACAAAGCCATCACCTACAGAGAGATAAACCTGGAGAAGAGTCCCCTAAGCACGCTGGTCCTGGGGCTCTGTTCACAAACACAAACACACCCTACAGAGCCCCAGGACAACAGCACAATTAGACCCAACCAAATCAACCAAAACAAAAAGATAATTACTTGACACATTGGAAAGAATTAACAAAAAAACAGAGCAAACTAGAATGCTATTTGGCCCTAAACAGAGAGTACACAGCGGCAGAATACCTGACCACTGTGACTGACCCAAAATTAAGGAAAGCTTTGACTATGTACAGACTCAGTGAGCATAGCCTTGCTATTGAGAAAGGCCGCCGTAGGCAGACATGGCTCTCAAGAGAAGACAGGCTATGTGCTCACTGCCCACAAAATGAGGTGGAAACTGAGCTGCACTTCCTAACCTCCTGCCAAATGTATGACCATATTAGAGAGACATATTTCCCTCAGATTACACAGATCCACAAAGAATTCGAAAACAAATCCAATTTTGATAAACTCCCATATCTACTGGGTGAAATACCACAGTGTGCATCACAGCAGCAAGATTTGTGACCTGTTGCCACAAGAAAAGGTCAACCAGTGAAGAACAAACACCACTGTAAATACAACCCATATTTATCTTTATTTATTTTATCTTGTGTCCTTTAACCATTTGTACATTGTTACAACACTGTATATATATATAATATGACATTTGTAATATCTTTATTCTTTTGGAACTTCTGTGAGTGTAATGTTTGGCCAGAGCCCTATGGGACCAGAACTCTATGGGACCAGAACTCTATGGGACCAGAGCCCTATGGGACCAGAACTC